>NW_022631091.1:6839689-6900143 GCF_010015895.1 Lontra canadensis
GTGGGTCTGTCCCCGTAGGGAGGGTCTGTCCCCGTGAGTGGGTCTGTCCCCGTGAGTGGGTCTGTGCCCGTGAGTGGGTCTGTCCCCGTGAGTGGGGTCTGTCCACCCACGCAGGCTGGGGAAAGAGCTTGCAGGTGCCTGGAATAGGGACAGGCCCAGGGCCCCGGGCGAGTGCAGGAGGGGTTTCCATCCCAATCAGTGGGAGAGAGCTGGGTGTCCACTCTCCCGGTGACCTGGATCCTGCCACAGCCCTGGAACACTGGGCCAGGGCCGGCAGTGTGTTTCGTCTACCAGCTTTGAACAACTCTAAACAGAACCCTCAAATCTCTACATTAACCAGACTCTAATGTCCCTGCGAAAATACCTACAATGTTCCATCTGACTAGAGTTTGATTAAAATAAAAGCAAAATCCACAGGCCGTGCAGGTGCCTGGAAGGGCCGGAAACTCTCGGAGCTGGCTTGGGAAATTCTTGGGGAGACAACGAGGCTCACACAGTTACAAACCTTCCTAAACCTTCCTAAATCCCCGGTTACAAACCTTCCTCAATCCCCGGGAGGTTCTATCCCTGCACTTGGGGTGGGCCCTGATTGCTCACACTGAGCAGTCGCCTGGGGCATCGGAAGGATGCCTTGTCCCGAAAAAGGATGTCATCTGTTTGGACTCGGGAAGGTAGTTGTGTAGGGTACTGGGTTTCCCCCAGTGGGACTCATTTTCAAACGGAGATTTTATAGGAAATTCTACATGTGTATGTGGCTTGTGAGGGTCTGGCTCATGAACCCACACTTCTGGCTTCCTCTCCTCTGTGAGGCAGGTCCTAGACTCCTTCCTGGCAACTTGGGGGTCAGCAAAGATCTGGAAAATGGTGGGAATCCTGTGAAGCGTGCTAGATACTGTTTTAGGTCCCCAACTTAGGGAAGTTTCCACGATCACTACCTCTATTTCCCCTCTGGCTCCAAACCCTAAGTCCAGACCTTTCAGGAGACAAAACCAAACTCGTGGAAACAGAAGCCGCTGAGAGGTGATGGGGACCGCGGGGTGAAGAAGGCGCTCGCTGCTCCTTACGCCGCGTCTGTGCAGACAGTTGTAGAGTCACAGGCTGGGGATGAAACGGCCTCCCAGGCTTCTGCACATGCAGATTTCCCCCGAAACAGCCTCCCATGCTTTCTGTGTTAGCAGAGCTCACCCCGCACCCCTGCCCAGGCAGAAGACTCAGGCAGGGAGCACCCTCGGTCCCCGGACGGTGCCTGGTCAGGACAGGCGTTTGCCGTTGGCAGGGAGCTTGACCCTCGGTTTTCCCAGACTCAAGGCTCAGCGTCTGCTGCCACGGCCACCGTGGTCTGTCTCCAGACCCGCCCCGATGATGAGACTTACCTTTCAGTTCGAGTGTCTTAGCAACCAGCTTTTAATCTGCAAAATAAAATGTTAGGTTTGGTTCAAAAGGGTTTGCGCAACTGGTTTCTTCTCATTCTCATCTAGAAATCTCATTCGAAGTTGGTAAACATGGCCAGAGTCTCAAAGGCTGTTGGGCATTAGCCTGGTGCAGGAGTCGGTAAGCGCTCGCTCCAGAAAACATCATTTGTGTGAGGTCTCTGTCTCTTGATTAACACAGCGGTTCAGTGAAAAGTGTTTGTTTGTCTTAAGGACAGAGTTGGGACTTCTGGAGGGACCCGGGCACGGGAGGACGGTCGCGGTCAGCGACCCCGGAGCCGGTCAGCATGGGCACCAGGCCCGGCGGGACGATGTCATGCCCCCGGGGGCCACATGGCTCTGCCCACGCATGAGTGACTGGATCGCTGAACTTGGGCAATCGTTAACCTACTGGCTGAGGGCCGCCAGAGGGCCCCCAAATATCCTGACGGTTGCGCAACCTTTGGAAACATAGAGCTTCTAAATTCAAGCCCTTCAGAACAGATTGGTGGACAAGAAGGAGCATGCAGGTGGGCAAAGAAAATACCCCGTGGCAGAGCTAGGCGTTGAGCTGATGCCTCATGTGAGGGATTGTAAGAATGAACCCGCACTGAGATCTTATAAGGGATCCTCGTTTTGATGCAAAAGTTGAGACAAGTGCAATAGGACATGAGGGTTTGGAATTTGGGGACCTGTGCCCCCACATCGGAGTGGGTGCTCCCCGAAGCAAGCACGGGGGGTTTGGCCAGCATCTGAGCAGGCGTGTTCAGTGTGACAAGCAGAACGCTCGTTTCCTACAGCATCTACTGGCCATCGCGACCGGGGTCCTCGGGGGAAGCGGGAGTGCTTAAACACACACACAGTACCTACCCCCCATTTCTGGAAAGCCCTCCGAGTAAAGGCTTCCCTCACCTTCCCCTCACCTGCCAGGTGTGGGGGCCCCGGTCCCTCCCACACCAGAGGGGACGTGACCTTGCTCTGCTCCTTCCCGGGGTCCAGCAAGGGGCCCAGCAGACTGACGAGCTTCAGACCAATGAGGAGGTGAGCCCAGCGTGCGGGGCTGCCTGGGCCGCTGGCCTGTGTGTCCCCAAGGCCCTGCGGAGCTGCCTCTCGCTCCCAGCCCCCCAGCTGGGCCTCAGGAGCCAGCCTTGGTTATTTTCCGGTCAAGTTTTCTCTTGTGTAAAACTAAAACATTTAAATTTGTATTTTGATGTAAGTCAATTTCCTCTTTTCCAAACTTTTTTTCTTAACATTTTTCATCAAAAACATTTCCGTTGTCCACCACAACAAGCTGATGTGGGCTCCGATCAGCCCCTCCCGACTCAGTCTTTCCCCTCTGGGAACGAGTCCACAACTCATCCTCCGGAGTCTCCCTCGGCTTCACGGGGAACGACAAGCAGCAACATTTTAAACAGAAGAGAAAGCGACTGTCTGAAACCGTGCTTGGGAAGCCCTGCGGAGCGGGAAGCACACCGCGTGGTCCCTGGCGTTCCTTGGCAGGGACGGTAGAGGGAGGGTGATTAGTAACAGACATTTGGAGAGCCTCGTGAACATGCGGCAGTCGTTCTTATTCAGTTATGCAGAATATTTAAAAGTAAATGCTGTGCTGGAATTTTTAGGAAGAACAGCCTCAAAGCTTTGGGTTTGATTTACAGATACTACAATTTTGTTCTAGAGGGAAAACAGCCATTCCTCTTAGGATTCACCTTTGTATAGACAGCAGATGCGTCAGAATCAATCCCCTGGTGTGATTGTTTCCAGGGAGAGAAGGAGGAAACGCTATGGCCCTACAGAATGAGGTCATCTGCCGCGTTACCCCAAGAGCTGAAGGAGAAAGGGTGTGCACGCCCTTTGCAGCTAAGCCAAGTACCTAGGTTTTTAAATTTAATTTTAGGGATTTGGATGAGAGAAATAAGGATAAAGTCAAAGGGCCTTCTGTGGTAGCCTCCCGGCTTGCCCCCAGGGAGGAACAAAGAGGGTTGCCTGGTTCCGGGGCTGAGGCAGCCAAGGTAGAGCCAGTGGTCGCCTTGGAATGGCAGCCGGTGGGAATGGGATGGGGCAGAGGAAGGACATTTTCTTCTTCGTGGTTCAAGAGGGACTTTCCTTCTAATTTTCCATCTGGTATTTTCTGAACTTGGTGTACACCTCTCTGAGCCCCAGCGACAGCCGTCCGTGTGGTCAGACTGTGAGTCCAAGCCCTTCTAGAGACCCTTCCTCATTGGGCCATCTCGACGACACGTGATGGGGAAACCACTTCTGAGAGAGAAAGAGAACGGGAAGGCAACCTGAGCAAAGGAAAGATGAATGTCATTTCCTAAATGACCGGGATGCTTCCTAAACCGTCCAGACAGGCAAGATTCCACTGGATTAGGACCAACAGGCCACAGCTCACCTGTGTGACTACCGAGCACTGTGGTGGCCCAGACCCATTCGCTGCTGAGCTCAGTCAGTTCTGAATTCAGATGCAGCCAGTAAACGTTCTCTAATGAAAGCAATTCTTTGATGTCCAATCCCAGCACATAAAATCCAAAAATATGCTTTTAGTAAGGTGAGTGAGTGAGTGGTTTGGGTTAGCATGTGAATGGTTACAAATGTCAGAGGCTTGGAGGGATAGAAACCCAAATGGAATTTCACTCAAACCAGGTGTCAGGTTTAAATCTGAAGAAAAGAATATATTAAATTGCTTTATTGAGCTGTCCTGCATGAAACTGTGCCCTCGCGTTTCTGAAAACACACTGGATCGCTTTCTTGGAAGCTTCTAGGATTCTGGCGGGTTTGGGGATTGGGGGTGAGAAGAAACCCTGGCCTCGAAGCCTGTCCCACGGGGCCGGGAGCCCTGCCCAGCCCAAGGGGACCGGGGCCACCGCCGACGCAGCCCAGCGTGGACACTGGCCACCATCACTGGCCCGGTGTGCTCTGGGTCGTGACTGCACACCCTGCCCACCCAGTCAACAGAGTTGCTGCTTTTCGTGTGTGAAGGGAAGGAAGCAAGGTGTCCTCTGTCTGCGGAAGCAATTGGGTGGGTCACCCCACCACTGCCGTGCCCACTCTGTTCCCTGAATGGGAAACTCAGGTGACTTAAGAGAAGCAAATGCATAAGTAGCAAAGAAGGACATAACAGACAAAGTCCGAAGATGTATGGCATGGTTGTGACAATTTTGCCTTTTAAGTTTGACTTTTTAGAAAACCGAGCTACAGAATATAAAACAAAGTACCTGAGAAGCAACGTTATAAATAAAGTCGTCTGTTTGATGTAATTTATGCAATTCCACAGAAATCACCTTCTCTGTGTGTTCTCAGGGACACACATGAGAAAAAGACTGTAGAGTCCCTCCCGCTTGGCTTCAAGCAGAGATGGGAAGGTGCTGGCGTTTACCGTTGCCATTAGTAAAACCGAACTCCATTCTGCCACTTCACGTGTGAGCAGACGGAGGACAGTGCCTTCCCCGTGGGCACACGTGCCGATTCTCGTGTTGGTTGTGCGTGTGCACGCATGTGCGGGAAGTGCTCCTGCTGGCGGAGAAGGAACACCCCGTGTGCTCGTGCCGCGCGGCCCTGTGTCTCCGCCTCGCGCCCAGCACCTCCGACAGGAAGTTCCAGCAGAGGCAGATCCTCTGTTGCACGGAGATTTTGCTGGGGACTGTGCAGGGAGCTAAGTGGTGGCCCCCCAAGCATCAGCCTCTTTCCAGTGATTTCACACGGACGTTCAATGCTTCTGAAGCCACACAAGCTCAAGGGACACGAATGCACATCCTGGAAGCCTGCGTTCCCCTCTGGTACCACGTGTGTGCAGCTAACATGCACCACGGGGGCAGGGCTCACTCAGCCACGTGCACTCTCGTGACAAGGTGACAGATTAGTGGAGAGGCGAAGGTGTCACGTGGAGGTAAAACACGTAGGTCACTGTGGACATGTTTGGGGCTTTTTTTTTTTTTTTTAACACTTTGAGCTGCAATTCACAAAGACACTCAACACATCCCTTTGCTAGAGGACCAGGGAATCGGAGTCGAATGAAGGTACAACTCCTCAGAATCCAAATTAGCGAAGGAAACCAGTCACACACAAGTTGATGTATCCCATCAATTACTGCATTAAAGATCACCCTGCTCTTTTTGAAAGACACAGTTTTCATGTAAATGGGAAGAATGGTATGCCATGTCTTGTACAGCGTGGTCCCTTCAGAATTCTCTGGATCGTGGTTCTTACAACACTGTCTATGGAAGATCACTGGGCGCGTCCATTAGGCTTTGAAGTGCCTGGCCTCTGCTACACTACTTAGCTCTGTCGTTGCAGAAACCAAAAAGCCACGCACAACACACAAAATGAATGAGCAAGGTGAGTGCTGGTAAGACTTTACTTAAAAAGAAAAAGAGAGCCAACCCAAGAGCATGCTCTCTCTCATGTTTGCAGTTCACAACCCTTTTAGTGATGACGCTTTAGCTTCAAAACCCTGTCCATACTCCAATTCAAGACGACTGCACCTGATCATATGTTTTTCTAAAACAGGTTAGTGAATTAAAGAAATAGCAACAGAACACGTCCCAAATCATGCACACAGAGAGGCGTGAGGAGAGGCGGACAAAAACACAGCGGCCTGTGGACTAGCACCGACGGTACAACAGACTGATAATTGGAGTCTCGGAAATAGTGAGATGAGAACATGGGAGAAAATAGTAGTCAAAACATTTTTAAATTGGATCAAAACTCCGAATCAGTATACCCAAAAGCTCAGTAAATCCTAAGTAGAACACTTACACATGTGTGCAGACACACCAGAGACAGGTCCTAAGCCAAGGCTGGAGTCCAGGATGAAGAAAACCTTCGGAGTCGCCCAACACACACGAAGTAAACGTGGGAGAGGACTTTTAAGTCAGAAGTCATGACATATGAAAGAAAAACCCATCAACCAAGACTCTCGAGCAGCACAAATACCATTTGAAAACAAAGACCAAGCACGCGAGCCACCACCACAGACCCACTAGCATGTCCACAATCCAGAAGCCTGACATACCCAGTGTGTGCAAAGAGACAGGGACCGTCTTGCATCGTCAGTGGGGACATAAGGAGGCCCAGACTTTCTGGGAAACAGTTTAGTGGTCTCTTGAAAAGATGAGTATCCACTTAGCCTCTGATCCAGCCATGAGGTCAGCCATGGGGTCCTACGGACCCACCGTGGGATACACGAAAGCACATGTCTACACGAAGACTGTCCCCTGATGGCCCATTGTTCCATTCTTCCTAAGTGCCGAAATGACAAGCAACCTGTAAAGCCATCAGGAGACTGATGAGTAAACACATGGAAGGGGTCTCGCCGCACCATGGACGTCATCTATGCACGGCATGCGTTCAACTAGCTGCGTGGATAGCGAGAAACACTCTGCAGAGTTTAAGAAGCAGACGCAAAGACACTGTGTTGTATGGTCAGTCATTTACATGAAGATTCTAGAAAAAGAAAGTGCACAGAGAGAGCTGATCAGGGCTCCTGGGCCGGCAGTGGGTGCTAGTCAGGGCTCTTGGAGAAACAGGTCCTGCAGTGAAGGCCAAGACCCAGAGGGCTGCGTGGCTGCAGCCTGTCTAGCTGGGGGGTCGCTGCACTGAGGAAAGCCCGTTCCTGCAACAGCGCCATGTCTCCCCCACAGCAGCTCAGCGGAGTCTGAACGCCAGGATTAAAGCCACATTTATTCTACTCTGGAGTAGCATCAGCCAGAAGCTGTCGTCCTCTACTCTCATGTCTTTTATTTGGGTATAAAGAAAATAGAGATTTTTAGCTGACAAAGGGTTAACAAGCAGGAATGCTGATGATCTACCTTTGCTTATTCTCCCTCACGGCTTTCCTATTACTCATGGGAACCAGGGACCGGGGGCATTCTCTCGGGCCACCTGCAAAACATCTGGCATTCGTTTAGGGGAGGCCAGTTCATTAAGGGAGCTGTGATTTATTGCCCTGTTTGGCACCGGTCAGGAAACACTGGGTTGTCGATACTCTGGGCAGACCCGTGCGCAGGCGTGTGACCAGCGGTGTGCGAACAGCAGCAAACACTCTCTAGAAGAAGAGCCTGCGGTCTCAAAAGGATGCCAGGGTCAACACGGACCACACGGCTTTCTCTATGGCAGGGACTGCAGTAACGGATCTGAATTTGTAAGAAATGCCCACGTTTGCTTGCTCTGTTGTTACATTCTTACTTGACACGACGCAGCCCTTAAACCCAGTCAGCGCCACAGACCTGCCAGAGCAAAGGGAGATGCAGAAAAGACGTTCGGCCTCCGGTGCGCTGGCCTGTAGGGATGGTGGCGCCGGGGTCTGCCCTCCCTGCCGCTGAGGGGAGGCCCACGGCAAACCCTGCCCGGAACAGACATCCTTCCGTGTGTCACCGTAAAAGGAACAACTGGGACTCACCGATAGAGAAATGTTAGACACAGGTGCCTTTCCCGCCACAATCCCAGGTCGGACTGAGTGCAGGGAAAGCCCATTTTTTGCTGAGGGGATTGGGAATGCTGTGTTGATTTTGGGATGGGGCCTACGGACAGCAGGTATGGGCTACAAGGGACATTCGGTTTCTCCAACGGGAGGAAACTGTGCAACCTTGGGCCCAGAAGGAGTATTTTACCTGCAAAGAAGGGGCAGGTAGATTTCATTTTTTTAAATGTATTTTGAAGATAAAGGTAAAATCTGGTTGAGATCATTGATGGTCATTTCCAACATGTTGGGAAATGTTTGCCATGACGGCAGGGGTTCAGAATTTTGAGTGATGCACCAAGGAGCTGACAGTCTCCCATGTTGCCTTCTACGTCCGCAAGGAGACAACATTTCTAGGACCAGAGGAAGGTTCTCCAGGACGCTGGTTGGAGGGAAGCCCCTCTATGACTAAGGGAGGGACAGAGACGCAGACACATAAGCAAAACAATACCTCGTTTGTGTGTTTGTCTTTCAGGGTTCAGAGATGGATCATGGGTCCCCGGGGAAGGGAGTAGGAGGGAGAAGAATTCATTAATCTTACAACTATGTGTTTTGTTTCTTCAGTGGTCAGTTTTTGTTGAGTGTACTTTAGTAAAAATTGGAATACAACACCGAATTTGAATGATTTCCTTAGGGTAAGAACAACTGGACGGGAAACAAATAAAACATTGCAGTGAAAAAAAGTAAAATAAGTCTCACAGTGAATAGAATTTCATCTGTGGGAACACACTGTTGGGCCACACCCACTCTGGGTGGAGGGGCAGTCTGGGGACACCTGCTCCAGCCTTTCCCACAGGCCACCCGAGGGACCCTGTCCAGCACAAACAGGACCCTCAGACCGCAAAACACCGGTGCTAGTAGCCCACATGAAAACTTGATTGTATAGAAACCGGGTTCAAAGTACAGTGTTTGAGTGGGAGAGGGAGAAGCAGGCTCCCCGCTGAGCAGAGAGCCCGATGCGGGGCTCGATCCCAGGACCCTGAGATCATGACCTGAGCCGAAGGCAGAGGCTTAACCCACTGAGCCACCCAGATGCCCTGTCAGCCCCTGTTCTTAAAAGATTATATTATCAACATAAATAATCCTGCGAGAATTTGAAAAGCCTAGGAAATGTAGAAACTCTTTCTTCATAGTAGAAGGAGAAACTATTAAGAGGAAAAGTATGTATCGCTGGGGAAAAAATTAGAATTACGCTGATTTAATTTATCTTGAAAAACAATTTGGACCTAAAGATAAAGGCAAACACTTTTCTACCAAGTTAGGGAAAAGTATTTGACAACTGAGAGCCTAAATTAAGTAATGCCCCAGATGTTTTTCTAATTCCAACATTCTCTGTAAATGGGATTAGCTCTGGAACGTGGTCAGCCACACTGTAACCAAATCCAAGATGATCAGATTCCCTAGACCTGTTTCATGAATCCATTGATAATTAAAGAAAAATAAGTGACTCTTAAAAAAAACAACATTCGAAATTAATTTTGTACACTGAATTATGAAGTATGAAATTAAACTTATCTTGAGGTTGAGAATATTAACTCGGGGGCTACATCTACATTTTCCAAGTCCAAGAATATTAACTCAGGGGCTACGTCTACATTTTCCAAGTCCAAGAATAAAGGTAGGAACCAATTACTCGGTAGTGGGAAAAGGAAACAAGCGAATAACGCGGCCTCTATCTTTAGATATTTATCCTATTAGGAACCAAAACTGAAGAAATTTTAGAACTTAAACACACATTAATAAACCTGTTTGTTATTTGTCAACATAAATAACATTTAATGAAAAATAAATAGAATTTTCAAGCCAAGCAAACTTCCTGGATAAGAGCTGGTGTGACTTTACAGTGTTGACGACCTGAGTCGGCTTGAAGAGGGAGGCCGCCCGGCACCTGCCCCAGTGAGATGTCTGCGTCGCTAGGACGTGTTGCTGGATCCTCATGTTGGTCAGAGATGTGCTTAGAAAAGGGAGGATTATTTTCATAAAATCGGCCTTTCCAGGAAACTGGCTGTTCGCTCTTCTCCAGTGGGTCATGGAGGGTGGGGGTAGTTTCCTGAAGGTGGGCTGCAGTGTAGACTCAGAGCCCCAGATGTGGAAGGGCTCCAGGGACCTACCACGCACCATGAGTGCACCTATTACCTCCATGTCGTGTTACAGCGTCGTGTGTGGTCGTTCAGGAAATATCAGTCCACAGACTCCCACGCGGATCTCCCAAGCATCGTCACTCCTCACAGAACCTTCCGTGAAGAACTGTTTGTGTCCGTGTCAGCTCTGCTACCAACAAACCCGGGTCGGGGTGGGGGGGCAGCTGGCAAGCTCATGGGCGTGAACCACAATGGCTAATGTTTAGTTTTCACTCGGGTGCTCAGAGTCGACCTTGGCAAGAAGCGGTGGTCCTTGAAAGGACAGTCACGTCCTCACTTCCGAGAATGTGCCCGCCCGATTCCCGAGTCTGTGCGATCAGAGTCTGTTGATTCTCCTCTTATGTGACCTCGTGTCCCCTGGAGCAGACGCAGGCGTCTTCCCGACAATACCCACAGCGGCACACGGGCTCTTGAGGGGAACACGCTCATATTTGGGTGCACCAGGAGCCCCACATGTGTGTCCCCCCTTTGACAAAAACAAAACCGACAAGATGCACCCACCCAGGCCGGAGATTTGGCAAAGTTCGTCATCTCCCCCCTATACCAAAGATGGGCAGTTCGAGGGTGCTGTCCCCGCCGGGATGCCTTGTGGGGCTCAGGGTGGTGACTCCGAGGGTCTCGGCACCACTCTGTTCCTCGTTAGGCATTTATGCAGATTTTCTTTGCTGTGTAGATGGTGCTGAATCCAAACATACCCGCAGAAGTGGGGAAACCGAGTTAATCCTTCAAACACACACACATGTACTCTAACCCTAGAGAATGATAGGGAATGCAAAGCATGGGCAAGCACACGTTCTCTTAGATGCTGTTCCCGCATGTCCTGTCCCATCCAGGCAGCGCCCTGCACCCTCGTGAGAGGACAGTCACTGGCGAGGTCTCTGAGTTTGCTGGGCTGCCCCAACCAGGTGTGGCTCCAGGGTCTGGGCAGCCGGAGGGCGTCAGCAGTCTGAGCAGGGTGGGCTCCTGCTGAGGCCTGGAGGAGAAATGTCCATGGCCTCCCTCCAGCTCTGGGCTTAGAGACACGTTTTCCCGAGCTCTGCCTTCGTGCTCACATGCCATGTTCCAGGTCCGTATTTCCCTTGTAGAAGAACGTTGTAGAAGGACCCTGTCCCATTGGCTCAGGGCCAGCCTTGTGACCTTATCTTAGCTCATTATGTCTGCAGTGACCTTATTTCTAAATAAGGTCCCGTTCTAAGGTACCGTGTCTCAGGACTTCAAGATACGAATGTGGGGGACACCGTTCAGCCCATCACGCACTCCTCAGTGCCAGTAGGGAAAATGCTTTGCTCACTAGTGTCCCCTGCAAGGTCTTGGGTAGCCTCAGTGTCCTCTCCCCACAGCCTGGGAAACCCTGCCGTAAATATTCACTTACCTCTTTCTATTAGGCTGTTACGATCCTACTATTATTTTTAGAGAGTTTTAAAAATTGGCTCACAGTCAGCCGGCAAGGCTGTGGCTAGCCACGTGCCTTCAGTGAGCCAGCCCGACCCGTGCTGCTCAGTGCAGCCCCGTCTCCGGGGGATCTTGTCCAGCCTGTGCCATGCTGCTCAGTGGGGTACCCTTTCCGTGCGGGTCTTGTCTGTGTTGGTAGTTTGACCTCTTCCTCTGCCCTACCCGGGTGCTCCTGTGCGGGACATGCAGACTCAGGTGTGAGTTTGTAGCCCGTGGCGGGCCGATCACACTCTATGGACGGGTCAGTGACGTTGGGGTGGAGCCCCCGAGCGGGGGCCAAGGGCCGCGTGTTCCGAACTCAGCTCCCAGGGGTCAGCGGGCCACACGAGGGAAGGTGGGAAGATGCCGGAGTCTCCACCATCCCGCGCCGTCCCGCGCCGTGACGCATGGGCCCGAGAATCCCAGGACCCCCGAGCGCGCCGCGCGATTGCATCTCTGCGCCTCCTTTCTGGCAGCGCGGGTCTCTCCCATCGAACCTCGCGGTCCTTCCCCAGACGCCAGCCCCCGCGCGCCCGCTCACCTGCGCCCCGCACCCCGCGACCGGCCGGCACCCACGTTCGGGCAGCAGTCCGGCCCCTTCCCTCTCCTGTCCCTCCGCGTCACGCGCGCTCGGAAAGCCCCCAGCGCTGAGCACGGCGGCCGCCGCCGCCCGACCCTCCCGCCGCGGCCTCCGCTCGGGGAGGCCCCGCCGTGCGGCACCCGGAGGCGCTCCCACGGCCTCGCTGGGTTTCGCTTGGCATATTGGGGCGAGGGGAGGGCACCAGGCGCCCCTGCCCGGCGTCGGTCAGCTCACTCAGGAGCGTGCGCCCAGCCAGCACCGGCCGCGCACACCCTGGCGACGCTCCCGGGAAGGGCCTCTGGTGCGTTTTCCCGCCTGCGGTGCCCCGAGGGGCCGGGAAAGCGGAGCTCGGGACGCTGCGCCCAGCGGCGCTCTCGCTGCCCAGACACGGGCCTCGGCCTGGCCTCCGCCTGCGTCCGGCCTCCGCCTCCAGGCACTGCCAGACCAGCGCTGACTGCCGGAGCCTGATGTCAACATCCGGAGCCTTTCCCCCGGCAGGCGCGCATTTTTTGTGTAAGACTTCAGCTCTGAGCTTGAAGAGGACAAACGCTATTTTTTCTAATCCTTTACAAATGAGCGTAGGAAAATGGAAGTAAGTCGGTCGCGTTTCCAAAGTAAAGCATCTTGGCAAGAACTTTCTGACCAATGTCACGTCCACAGACGTCCCCACGGGCTCGGGTTGGGTTTCACATGCGTGCGGTAATGAGGGTAATCGGGATAATGATCTGACCATTTTGCTTCGGCTTTGGTTAATTGTGAGTAAGTGGAATTTGTAGGGGGAAAAACCCTATTTTTAGATTTTCCCTTAAGATGGGTGGTGGTGTGCAAGCCATACTTGCAGGAATAACCAGACTCCTTCTCTGTTTCTCAAGATGTCCATGCTTGAGCTGATATTTTTGTGATCTATATAGAATTTTTGTTTTCGCGTTTTTTTGGATGTGGGTTTGATATCGTTTGTGTCTGAAAACGCTTCTCTGATGCCCGCGCCGAGGACTGGCCAGCCCGCAGCGTGTCGTCTCGGTGAGGATTCCCGTCCTCAGAGCTGCAGGGTATCCTCAGGCACTGACGAAGAGGCTGGTACGGGGCGCGGGTGTCAGGTGTGAGCCCGCCGCTCCCGAGGGCAAAGCAGCGCTCAGGGTGACTCGGGGCTGTGTGCTCGCGGACGATGGGGGTACGCGGAGCCGTGGGTCCCCTGCCATTCTGCTGAGCGTGCGTTCTGCTTCCTGCGTGTACGAGTTTTACCACGTGGATTCTCTTACCTGGGCACCTGGTGTGCCCGGCCTCTCAGAGGAGGGAGCACAGCGGTACCGTCCCTTCCTGGGCCCCCGCTCAGGGCGAGGTGCTGACTCGGATGCTTTCACACTCGAGTTCTCAGTCCCACAGCCGCCCCACGAGGTTGCGGTTTATTTTGCCATCGAGCGCTTCTTCTCACGTCAGGCACGTGGTGGGGGAAGTGGGCGGCTCCGAGGCTGTGAAGTGATTGAACACGACAGTCTGCTGGGGTCTTGCAGAACCGACTCAGAATCCAGAGCGAGCCCTTGACTGGGTTTTCCTTCCATCCTCTGCTTCCTTCCCAACCGGCCTTGCAGGATGCGCTTCCTCGGGGCCAGGCATACCGGTGAATGTGCTGCAGTCAACGCGCCTGAGGAGCTAACTTGTCGCCCAATATGCGCTCGCATTTCCGTCCAATCCCTGCTGCCGTGTCTGCTACCCTGCTGGGTTTCGAGTCTCATCCCCCGAAATCAGGCGAGTCTTCATCGTCTGGGTAGAGGGAGACGCAGCAAGCGCAGGCCGAGCTCTGGGGCAAGAGCCTCCCAGCTGCCTGTGCGCATCGGCCCTGCGGACGGGTCTGCTGTGGCCCGTGGGAAGGGACACGCACCTCCAGCTGATGTGGACAGTGACGTCTGCGTGGCCGCCAATATCGCTTGGAAAGTCTGTCTGTGTGTCTGCTTCTTCTTGGCCGACAAAGAGAAGCGGCTGGAGGTCGCGAGCCTGAGCAGGCTGGCCGGACAGGAGGGCTGGCACCTGCCTCCTCTCCCCGTCCGAGAAGGGGCCCAGATGGTGCTTGTGGTGGGCGCCCTGCTGGGCGTGCTATACCTGTGCTCTAGTCCCTGCCCGCAGCACAGGGGGACAGGCCATCAGGCCCCCTCCATGCTGCCCACCACAGGTCACTCCTCTGCATGCAGCCAGCGCCCTGGTGCAGGGGCCCTCACGGCACCCAGGGATCCACTCTCTTGAGTGTCTTCACAGGGATAGGCCTGCTGACGAGGTGGCCTATGTGCGGCTCATGGGCTGCCTGCCCAGGGGCCACCAGCCCAGCGAGGCTCTGTCTGCAGGGAGCCTGCAGTCCCTTCTGGGGCTGCCTCTGGAAACGTCCCTCCACTCCTCTTCCTTCTGTGACCTCAACCACCACTTTCCCAGCAGAGTGACCCCCCACCGGTTCGCCCACCAACCCAATCCAGCCTGCTCGCTCTGCCACTGCCGCTGGCCAGTCTCTGCCTGGGTCAGCCTGGACCTTCCTGTTCTGGGCCACTGGTGCTCCTGCAGAGCTGCTCGGCTCTGGAAGGGAGTGTATGCAAGTGTGCGCTGTGTGTGAGTGCATGTGTGCACATGCAAGTGTGCAGCATGTGAGTGTGTG
This sequence comes from Lontra canadensis, assembly GCF_010015895.1. Lineage (NCBI taxonomy): Eukaryota > Metazoa > Chordata > Mammalia > Carnivora > Mustelidae > Lontra > Lontra canadensis. The sequence goes on from NW_022631091.1 coordinate 6,854,346, forward strand.
TGTGTGTGAGTGCCCATGTGAGTGCACGATGTGTGTACAGGTGTGTGCATGGGTGCGGTATGAGAGTGTGCATGTGAGGGCATGGTGTGTGTGTGTGCGTGAGTGCATGCAAGTGTGTGGTGTGAGTGTGCGTGCATGTATGCAAGTGTGTGCACACAGAGTGCATGGTGTGCATGTGTGCAATGTGTGTGAGTGCAAGTGCATGGTGTGTGTGTGCTGTGTGGATGCAACTGCATGGCGTATGTTTGCGTGTGCGTGCGTGTGTGCATGCAAGTGGGTGGTGTGTGTGTGCATGTATGGTGTGTGTTTCTGTGCACAGTGTCCGCGTGTTTACTATGTAGGAGTGTGTGCACTGAGTCCGTGCGTGGTGTGTGCATGTGTGCAGTGTGGGTGTGTGGGAGTGTATGTGTGCATGGTGTGTGCACTGCCATTTCCTCTGCTGCCTGCAGACGTGTGTGCCCTTTGCTGTGTCTGTGCTTGTCTCCCCCACGCGCATGTCTCTGATGGTCCTGCCTCTCTGCCGGCGGCCGACCCGCAGCTCCGTCCTGCGTCTGTGCTCAGCCCAGGCTCTCGGTGGCAGGCGTTTGGGGACGGCTGTCTTTGGACGGGGTGCAGGATTTCCACGAGGCCAAGTCCAGAACTTTTATCCGGATTTGCCACATCTGTATCAATTCCCAACTCCGAGTCCACCGCGCCCATGGCCGTGTCAGGCCGAAAACGTGGGGTCAGGCCAACGCGTGCCCTGCTCTGGACATCAGTCATCCACCTGGGTTTATCCCTCCAGCGGCCCCGAAAGGCCCGTCTCACACCACCGGGGCTCCCCCCCTTTACTCAACGCTGAGATTTCATCATAAGGTGCATGGGCTGAAGAGAAGCAGGAATCCCGTGTGGGGTCCCCAGCATGGGCTGCTGGACTTCCCGCCCCTGCCCGGCACACAGACCAGCCACCCACACAGACGGGAAAGCCCCGTGGGAGTAGCCGTTTGTGACCCTAGGTTCCGGTGAGGCCGTGTCCACAAAGGGCCGGCAGGGACGTCCATGGGGCTCCCTGGGAAGAGCGCCGTGGAGGGCGACCAGCCGGGCCATCAGGCCCCCAGCTGCTTGCTTCTGTCATGGGGAGGCAGCAGGAACCTAACCCGTCCTCACGCCACTCGGCCTCCGTGGATGTTACTCCACGAAGTGAATGATGGAGCGGGAGCACTTGGCTGGCCTCCACGATTGCTCATCCCAATTGAGTTCACTTCGGGTGATGCGCATTCCATCCGGAGAGAGACTGGGATCCGGCACGTGAGGGCGGTGTTAGGCTCCCACCCCACCTTTCTCCCTGGGGGAGTTCAACTGCGTGGGTTCCCTGAACGGGCCCCAGCGCACACGTCGCCAGTCTCTGAGCTGTGGGGTCCATGGGGCCCTGACCCGGTATCTTCAGAGATTTCTGAGGTGAACTGTATCTTGAAGAATGATACAACTTTAGATTTTAACAAAAATGGGAATGGGTCATCCGTCACTGGGGAAGACGAATTGTTCAGAACCCAGGACCCCACAGAGGTCATCACGTCATTCATCTTGTCACCGATAAGAGATTGGACGACATCCATCCCATGGGGCCTGCTCCCAGCCCCAAGACGTCACCTGCGACTGGGGTGGGACAGCAGAGCGTAGCAGCTCATCCAGAAACCCGAGACCCTCCCTCAGCCTCGCTGTCCCACCTCCGGGCGCACCGGCGCTGGTGATCGATAATTCTCCCAAGTCTCCTCTCCTTCTCCCAAACACAGCCCCAGAACTCGGGGCAGAATCTGGTCATGGCAAAACGGCATTCGTTGTTCTTAAGCGCGTGGACGGCTTGATGGGCTCCTGCCCTGGTGGGGGGCTGGGTGGAGTCCCGGGGTCAGGTGACGTCTCGTGGCACTCCAGGGACGGAGGCAGAGAGCAGAGTCTGTTTCCTTCCGCAGAGAATGCTCCGTGTGGGCCTCTGAGGCAGAGTTGGTGCGACGTGCGTGGGCCTTCTGCTGCGGCGGCTGCTGCAGCCCACACCGAAGTCCTGGAGACGCTTCCGCTGGATCTGGCTCCCCCCACGATTAATCTTCCTGTTCTTGTCTTCCTCCCCGGTGATCACAAATCACATTACATTCAAGCTCAGCTTAGCAGAAAAGAATGATAATTTTTCCAAAGTCCATTGTTCTAGAATGGAAACGTTTACGTGGTTTTATTTCCAAATTTCATGATCAGCAAAAGGGGTTTTCTAAAAAGCGACTTGGCAGGGGATTTCTCATTGCTTTTCTTCATTTTAAGAATTTTATATAGCCTGATGCTAATGTGCAGAAGAGAACCTATCTGTCCCTCTTCCCTCAGCACGTGGAGCGCGTGAGATACACAACTGCTTTCGCAGGGTGGCTGTGAAGCTCTCCTGGGCACGGTGGGCACGAGGGTGTCCTTGCCATCAGGCTGGAAAGCTGGATTTCTCGTGCCCCGCTTGCCGCCACCTACACAGTGCAAGGCTGTATGTTTTCATACGCATATAGTACATACATAATTCTTAAATTTCAGAAAATCTTACCTAAAAATCATCTGGCTGCACATCATTAGCAATTCAAAAGCCATCTACACAGTGGAGACCATTCACTCCATCACTGGGGAAAGGTCAATGCCGTGCACGCACCACCCACGGAGGACGCGAGCCTGGAGGCACGTCCTCCGCCTGCAGCCAGGCAAGAGCAGCTCGCTGGCACGGACCCAGCGCACTCAGGGCTCTCCGTGCTCCTCAGACTCTTGTCTGGGGAAACTCGCGGCGGGTGATCGTGCAAAGGCACTAGCAGGATTGGACAGTTTGAAAACATGGATGAGGCTTAAGACCCTTCGGCTTTCTGTATGAGTCGGGCGCGTCATTTAACTGAGTGGGAGAGAGACGTCTGCGACCCGACGGGCATCTGCAGGAATGAGCGCCCGACCCACGGCACCTGTCACCGACCAGGGAGCAGAGGGTTTATTTAGAAAGGGGCTGACGTCATGACGAATGACAGATATAGGCACGGGCTCTGCTTCTTGCATTTTGTGTATCCAGAAGCTTGTCCACAGGGCAGACAAACCCCCAAAAACAGGCTCCAGCCGGCTGCAGCCTGTGATGGCAGGTCCCCTGCCTGCCCTGCAGTTTCTTCCAGCAGACGGGGGGCCTGGCTGGCGAACGTGACATTTCTTCTGAGTCCAGAGATTCTCTAAAAATTTACTGGTCCTGGGGTTTTCGATGTTGAAAAGTTTTTGATTACTGATTCAATTTCCTTACTCATTTATGATCTGTTTAGATTTTCTATTTCTTCTGACTCAGTCTTGGAAGACTACATGTTTCTAGGAATTTATCTGCTTTTTATAGGTTATCCAATTTGTTGGCATAGAACTGTTTCTGGTAGTCTCTTATGATCCTTTGTACTTATGTATCAGTTATAATGTCCTTGCTTTAATTTCTGACTTTGAGTCTTCTCTTTTTTGTTAGTCTAGCTAAAGTTTTGTTAACTTCATTTATCTTTTTGAAAAAACAGCTCTTAGTTGGGTTAATTTCATCTGTTGTTTTTCTTATTTGTTTTCATTTATTTCTGCTCTGATAGTTGTTATTTCTTTTCTTCTGCTAACTCTAGACTTAGTTTATTCTTCTTTTTCTAGTTCTTGAAGTGTAAAACTAGTTTATTTGAGATCTTTCTATTTTCTTAATATATGCATTTATCACTATACATTTGCCTATCAAAACTGCTTTAGTAGCATCCCATAAGTGTTGGTATGTTGTTTTTGTTGGTATGTTGTGTTATCATTTTCATCTGTTTTGATATTTTTTTTAATTTCTCTTTTGATTCTTTGGTTGGTCAGGAGTATGTTGTTTAACTTCCACATATTTGTAGATTTTACAGTTTTCCTCTTGTTGTTGATTTCTAGTTTCATATCATTGTGAACAGTAAAAATTATTGGTACGATATCAGTATTCTTAAATTTGCTAATACTTGCTTTGTGTACCATCCTATGGTCCATCCTGAAAAATGACGTATGCACTTGAAAAAAGTGTGTGTTCTGCTTCTGTTGGATGGAACTTTCTGTATATATTCGTTAGGTTCATTTGGTGTAATATATGATTTTTTTTTAATTTTTTATTTTTTCAGCATAACAGGATTCATTATTTTTGCACCACACCCAGTGCTCCATGCAATCCGTGCCCTCTCCAATACCCACCACCTGGTTCCCCCAACCTCCCACCCCCCCGCCCTTTCAAAACCCTCAGACTGTTTTTCAGAGTCCACAATCTCTCATGGTTCACCTCCCCTTCCAATTTCCTTCAACTCCCTTCTCCTCTCCATCTCCCCTTGTCCTCCATGCTATTTGTTATGCTCCACAAATAAGTGAAACCATATGATACTTGACTCTCTCTGCTTGACTTATTTCACTCAGCATCATCTCCTCCAGTCCCGTCCATGTTGCTACAAAAGTTGGGTGTTCATCCTTTCTGATGGAGGCATCGTACTCCATAGTGTATATGGACCACATCTTCCTTATCCATTCGTCCGTTGAAGGGCATCTTGGTTCTTTCCACAGTTTGGAGACCGTGGCCATTGCTGCTATGAACACTGGGGTGCAGATGGCCCTTCTTTTCACTACATCTGTATCTTTGGGGTCAATACCCAGTAGTGCAATGGCGGGGTCATAGGGAAGCTCTATTTTTAATTTCTTGAGGAATCTCCACACTGTTCTCCAAAGTGGATGCACCAACTTGCATTCCCACCAACAGTGTAATATATGATTTAAATGAAAAAAAATTTTAAATGGAACAGAGAGCAACCCTATGCCCTTTCCTTTGGCCTTGGGGTCCCTGGGGTCGGCACAGCCTGCTGACCAGTCGGACTCCAGAGCACATTGGAGTTCCCACCACTGGCTGGAGGGCAGATGGGAGAGCCGCAGGTACGGTGCGTTCCAGCTCTGACACCCACTCTCCCGGGAGGGAAGAGGGGGGAGTGGCCGTCACTCACCTCCTGAGTCAGAGGCCACGAACGGGGTTAGGACGTGTGGCTTCAGAAAACTGTCCTTCAGAGTCACTCCTGACTGTTAAAAAAGCAAAACGATCCCATTGCCTGAGCAGAATCATCCTGACAGACTCACGGAAGCCCCTGGACCCAAGCACTCCCCCTTCCCTCGGCCCTCTGTTCAGAGTCAAGCAGCTTCCAGATGACGCAGTCCGAAGCAGTGGGGGAGGCTCAGCCCCTGTGGAGTTAAAAGTTGGGGGGGTTCAGGATGAGAAGGAAGAAATGAAGACAGCTGGGTGATGGCAGCCAGGGAGGGAAATGTGTGTGCTGGGCTTGGAAGCAGCAGAGAGACAGAGGGAGGGAGAAGGGAGGAAGGGGAGAAAGAGGGGAAGGAAGGAGAGGAAAGGGGAGAAGGGGAGGGGAGGGGAAAGTAGGGGGAAGGGAGGGGGGAAGTGCCCACAAGCTCCCTCACCTCTTCCCCTCCATCCCTCCCACAAGCTGACCTCGTGAAATGTCTTGTAATGACCGTGTGTAGCAACAATTTTCTGGACATTTTCCTGACTGACGGGAATGCATCTGCCCTCCTTCCCCTAACCTCACACACGTGTCTGTTGTGTGAGGCTTGCTCACACCTTTGGATGAACTCCATCCTATAGAAGCCGGGCCATGTGCTCACAGGTGTGTGTTTGTGTGCTGCACCCACACACACTCGCTGGGATCTGTGTGATGACCCCTCCCAGCACAAGGGTGCCTGTCAGATGGTCCCTCCTGGGTGTCTCATGGCGTGTCTCATGTCTCACCGGCAAGGGTTTCCTGACTCTTGTAGACACAGAACCTGCATGCAGAAATCCTGCCCTCAAGGAGCTTACAGGTGGACCCAGAGCAGCCGTATAATTCAGTCCGTGGGACGGCAAAGTGATGTGGCACAGGTGGCACATGCCCCTGGAACTCTGGGGACGGGTATTTTCACAGGAGACAGGACTGAGCCATGGAGGCTTGGCTAGGGGTGCGTGAAACCTGGGCTGCCCACACAGGGATGGGAGCATGGGGGGCAGACAAGGGCTGGGCCCAGAGCTGCGGAGGTGAGGACCTGGTCCTTCCATGGGACTCAGGGAGCTAGCCAGGCAAGGCAGAGTCCAGCCTTGGGGAGGACAGGACAGAGTCACAGAGACTGTGAAGGGAGAGGTTGGGTTTGAATTGGGGGTGTCCTGAATCGCTGAAACAGCACAGAGGAGAGATTCTCTGGAGGGTAATATTAGGGGTATGTGCTCAACATGGGACAGTTTTATAGAGGAAGCAATGAGTCTGTGAGGTGAGCTCCAAGTGGCTTCCTATGAGCACTCTGAGGAGGATGGAGGCCTGTGGGTGGCCATGAGGGGGTCTGGGGGTTACGGGGCAGAGGCCAAGCACAGGGAATGAGCCCGAGCTGGTCTGGGGGCTCAAGACTGGGTCCCGCCAGAGGACATGGTGTTGCTGGGCAGGAGGGGAAGGATTTGGCAGAATGATGAGGAACCTCACCACCAGTCCATGTGTTGAGGGGAAGGAATGAACATTCTTGAGCTAGCCCTGTCTCTGGGAATAATCAGAACATTGTGATGGCTGTGAGGAGATGCCAGAAGAGGCCCCTTCCCCCATGTGTCCGTGAAAGCCTTAGCATGTGGGGTCCCCTTTCACTTCCCCTTGTGGTCCCTTCCCCTCAGGCTATGGCGGGGCATCACCTCTGGAACATAGCCAACATGGAGAGAGCTTAGAAGCAGTCCTTCTATCCTTTCAACAAGAAAAACTGAACAAACTGAAAATTAGTGACTTTTCATGGACTTATCAGAATCGGGCTGCTGGGAAAACTACCATCCCTGAATCTAAAGAGACAGACAGACCCAGGGGTCACAGCCATGTTCAACTTCTTGAGGGAGGAGTCATGGAGCCATAACCTTGGAAGAAAGTTTACATGGTGATTTCAACAAATTTTCGGAGGCTGAGTGTGGACAACTGTGAGAACAAGTGACCCCAGGAGCTATAGTCATAGGGGACCCAACAATTCCCAAGGCCTTACCCTCAGATACCCCAGAAGCTTCTCAAGGCAAAGAATCAAGAAAAAACCTCATGCTTCTGGCAGGAGGAAGTAAAAATAACCATTCTGAAGAACACTGTTATGGGCTGAATTATTTCCCCACCCCCCAGATTTATATGCTGGAGTCCTAATCTCCAGGACCTCAGAATGTGGCTGTATATGAGGGTAGGGTGTTTGTAGAGCTGATCGAGGTAAGATGAAGTCATTGGGGGAGGGTCCTGATGCAATCAGATCAGCGTCCTTATGAGAAGACGAGATGAGGACATGAGGATACAGACATGCACAGGGTAAATGTCGTGTGAGGACACAGGGTAAAGACACTGTCTACATGCCCACGAGGGCCCTCCTGACCACATCTGGGAATGGGACTTCCAGCTTCCAAAACTGGAACAGAATAAATGTCTGTTGTTTGAACTGCACAGTCTGTGGTGTTTGTCACCATAGCTGGAGGACACTAATGCCTAGCTCCAGGGGTTTCTACATAAAAAAAAATGTGACTCTCAAGGGACAAAGACTTAACAGAGATGTTCCCAACTTGAGGGAAGGAAACTACCCAGCACCAGCCCCCTCACCAAAGGGGGTAGAGAAAAAAGCTGAGATGCTAGGGGAGGTTACAGTCTGGGGACACGTCCACAGAAGGGATGAGACGGTGTCATCAGATTATACTTGAGTAAATCAGCAGCATGCTGGTGGGTCTAGTGAGTAGCAGTGGTTACAGTGTGCAGAGTGCATCTGAAAGTTCTTAGAGACCCCAAAACCAGGGGGTGTGCAACAAGGACCCTGAGGACACTGGGGTCTCAGGCACCACAGCCACAGCAAGTGCCAAACACAGCCCAGCTCCTCATGGTATAAACACAAAGTCATACTGAAGGCCCATTTGCCTCAGTTCCCATGACCTAATACATCATGTCCAGCTTTCAGCAAAACAATTAATACATGATAAATGGCAAGGAAAAATGCAGCATGAAGAGACAAAGCCAGTATCAGAACCAGATTTAACTATGACACGGATTCTGGAATGATCAAGCCATGAATTTTAAATAACTGATTGGTAGGTGAAGCGCTTAATGAAAAACTGGGCAGCACGTATGAACAGGTGACGTCAGCAGGGCGGTGGGGCCTCTGAGGACATATCAGAACAAAAGCTCAACATTAAAACACCAACGGCAATGAAGGATGCCTTCAAAGGGCTTATTAGTAGATAGAGCACGGCTGAGAAAAGAATCATGGAGCTTGAAGGTACATCACTAAAACATCCTATGCTGAAAAACACAGAGAAAAAAAGAAGGAAGAAGAAGAAGAAAAAAATGATGATCCAAACACTGTAGGAGAATCATAAAAGTGTGTTGCACCCATAATGCCAATAACAGAAGGAGAGAATAGAGCAGAATATTTGAAGTAATAATAGCTAAGAAGTTTTCAAATTTAATGACAGACACTAAACCATAAATCTGGGAAGTTCAGAAAACACCAAGAAGAATAAATGCCAAAAGCCCACGCATTAACACACCAGTCTTCAAAGTGCAGGAAACCAAAGATGAAGAGAAAATGCTGAAAGAGCAGAAGAAAACATGACCTTACATATAAAGGAAAAACAACAGATAGATGGATGGATGGATGGATGGATGGATGGATGGATGGACGGATGGATAAATGGATGGATGGATGGATGGATGGATGGATGGATGGATGGTTGGATGGATGGTTGGATGGATGGATGGAAGGATGGAAGGAAGGATGGATGGATGGAAGGAAGGATGGATGGATGGATGGATGGACGGAAGGATGGATGATGGATGGATGGATGGATGGATGGATGGAAGGATGGATGGATGGATGGAAGGATAGATGGATGGATGGAAGGAAGGATGGATGGATGGATGGATGGATGGATGGATGGAAGGAAGGATGGATGGATGGATGGACGGATGGACGGATGGAAGGATGGATGGATGGATGGATGGACGGAAGGATGGAAGGAAGGATGGATGGATGGATGGATGGTTGGATGGATGGATGGAAGGATGGAAGGATGGATGGATGGATGGATGGAAGGATGGATGGATGAATGGATGGATGAATGGAAGGATGGAAGGATGGATGGAAGGATGGAAGGATGGAAGGATGGATGGATGGATGGATGGAAAGATGGATGGAGGAATGGATGGTTGGATGGATGGAAGGATGGATGGATGGATGGATGGACGGACGGATGGGAATTGCATTAGACTCCTCATCAGATCCACGCAAGAAGAGATTGGAGTGAAATGTTGAAGAAATATTTTTCTTTAAAATGTGAAAAGACAAAAAATGCACCAACCAAGAATTCAATACCTAGTGAATCATTCAGCAAAAATGAAGGAGAAATCAAGGCTTTTCCAGAGGAACAGACTTGAGGGTGTTGATTGCCAGGGTAGCCATTATGAAAGAAATGCTGAAACAATTCTCCAGAACAAAAATGATAGAGCTTTGAAACTCAGGTCTAAGTAAAAAAAGGAAAAACTTTAGAAATGAAATAAGTGAAGGTAAAATAAAATACTTCATTTTCCCTATTTAACATGTAGCTGTTTGTTCACAGTAATTATGGTGTATCAGTTAGCGAAGTGAACAACAGCAATGTTATTAGGGTTGGAAGGGAGACATAAGGAATTCTGTGTTAATATCCATGACACGGTGCAGGATATTTGAAAGTGGACATGGGTTGGCTGCATAGGTATATCACATGCTTGTGACAAGCATAACGGTTTTTTAAAGAGAAGTATAATTGATGCACTAATATAGGAGAGAAAACTAAATCATATAAACTGTTCAGTTAAAACTGGGGGAGGTGGGGCGCCTGGGTGGCTCTGTCGGTTAAGCATCTGCCTTCAGCTCGGGTCATGATTCCACAGTTCTGGGATCAAGCCCCACATCAAGCTTGCTATTCAGCAGGGAACATGCTTCTCCCCTGCAATCTGCCCCTTACCCCCTTTCATGATCTCGCTCTCTCTCTCTCTCTCACACACACACACACAAAATAAATAAATAAAATCTTTAAAAGAAACAAGGAAGACAGGAAAAAAGTAAGAAAAAACAAAGAAGTGTCATGCATAGAAAACAGTTATAAATATGGTAGATACTAAATCCAACTGTATCAATGATCATATTAAACATCAATGGTCTAAATGCACCAATTGAAAGACAGAGGCTGCCAGAATGAATAATACCAGTAACAATAATAGTAATAAGCCCAACTACATGTAGTCTATGAGGAACCCATTTTCGAGGCAAAAACAGATGAACCACAGGAAGGGGTGGGGGGGTGGCATGTACGACCGGCTTAGAGAAGCTGGTGTCAGAATGGGAAGGAGAGCCTCTTGCCCTAATCCAGTAAGGAGAGGGAGGAGGTGGGATTCTACAGTCGTCAGCACTGGTAAAGTAAGTTGGGATCTGGACAATAAAAGGAACCATGTTTTTATGAGAAACCCAGAAGGGAATACTGAACAGAATCCCTAATTCCAATGTCTTTAGTATGACCTTTTGAAACACAGGTCTTGCTGCCTTTTAGTCGACTTACCCACAGGCAGACAGAAAGTCCTCTCTCCGCATCCACAGACTGGCCAGACTTCCTTGGATGACCCTGCTGCTGGCACTGAGGATCCCATGCTCCAGGACCTCTCAGGGTCATCAGGCAGCTGGTCGACCCAACTGAGGCTATCTGTGCGGGTAAGGCACGGGTCATGGTGATCCAAGAAGTAGAATGTTTGCGTTTCCATAACATCTCTGTCTTCCTCAGCGTCATTGTCCCTGCCACCCCCTTTATCCACAAACTTCCCTGCTGCATTGAATGAGGCTTCCTCTTCTCTTCCTAAGAACAGTTACCCAACTGCATGGGGAGTCTTGAAGATCATGCCTCATCTTGAATTTCCCCGATAGATTCAAATGCCTATTTTTGAGACCTTCCCAGCAAAATCTCTTCCACAATGACTTGAGTAGAAGTGACCCACTTTTAAGTCGTTATGTTCAGATCCTGGAAGCTCCCCATGTGCTTGGCCATTTGTTGGGCATGGAAGGCTCTGGTAGCACTTTGTGTCTCCCTGGGAAGCCACCACCAGCCCGTGCTCAGCAGTGCAGACTCACCAAGTCAACTGGAGAGTGCAGTCATGAGAGACGGACCCTCCGGGTGTCTGCCTCTGAAAGACAGCCTTTCAAAGCAGGTGGCGGGTTGAGTTGCTGGTAACTGGCCAAGGAGACTGTGTGATATGGCCTCTCTCTGGGCTCACTTTCTTAATCTGAGATACTTGCTGCCATCTGTGAAACAGGCTGATCCTACGAAGTATAATTGTGGTGGGTGAAAATAAGGCATGAGCTGAACATTCAGTCCACGAGCCATTCGAGGGTGAGGAGTGTGGAGACGTGTCTGCCTGCCGTGAGCACAGCCCTTCTCCAAGGAAGGCAAGTAGCCAGAAGCCCAAACCACCATGGACCAAAAGAGAAGTCAGCGCCTGCTGTTGGGTGTGGAGGCCTAACCTCCCCCCTACTCTGAGAGCGTGGCTAAAGGCAAATCAAGTGAATGAAACCCTGCTCTTCTCTTCTGAGAGGGTTTTATGTCTGGCGTGCCACGGAAAGGAGTAGTCTATCCAGGTAAAGGCTTATGGCAGCTCTGTGGTCAAACCTCCAGACTCCCGGTGAGGAAGGAGAAGCAGTGGAGGCTAATTCTCTGCTTTTAGTACCTGTTGGGACTGCAGTGTTGGTCAGACTTTGTTTCTCGGACAGAAAGTCCAGGTTTAAATACTGACCGAGGTAAAAATGATCCCAAATTGGTCTCCCGGTCATGGAATAACCACTTCAGGATAAATATCTGATTTTTTTTTTTTTTAATATCGAGAAGAATCAATAGAAAAAGTGGAAGGTGGGTAAAAGAGAGAGAAGCGGAGGGGGAGGTTGAGAACGGACCAGGCTCCCTTCCGTGGTTCCCAGGCAGGACCCCACATGTTCCGCTCACACCGCTGAACCATGGCGACGTCTTGTGTCACTGTACCCTGCGTGGAGTGGTGTCCCCAGCTCTCGTTTCACAGTATTAACACATTACTAGTCAACTGCTCGGTGACAATTTAGCGAGTGTGACAGGGCCTTGAGCGATGTTAGAGTTAAGGGCGCCAGACCAGCACACAACAAAAGCACGCATATGGCTTTCGACACCCCAGAAACGTAACTCTAGCCACCCACCGTTGACCGGAGGCCTTGCCGGGCGCATGAACAGTTGATTGACACATATTTTGTGCGTTATACGTACTGTAGACTGTGTTCTTACAGTCAAGTAAGCTAGAGAAGAGAAAAATGTTACTAAAAAATCACAAGGAAGAGAAAACATGTTTACAGGACTGTGCTGCATTTACCAAAAACAGAATGGGAGTGGACCCGTGCATTTGAACCTGTGCTGTTCATGGGTTAGCTCCAGGGTTGTCTCACACACATCATAAAAAGTGTTTTAAAAAGACAAAAAGAAAAAAGATGCATCTTTCCTAAACTAAATGTTTTAATTCACTGTGATAAAACAACACATAGACGTCAGAGATGGTTTAAGGGGATTTTAGGGGATTGTTGAGAAATCCAAGACAACGGAAATTTTAGAAACCACTGAGCCGATACAAGCAGTTTTTAAAAGAATCATTCAAACGGCATCTAAACAGCATAGACTTTACTGTGCTAGTTTACAAATGTCAGTTTCAGCATCCGTAAGTACAAAGTTCAGTTTATAATAAATGGAAATTTTAAGAACTGTTCCAAGTGGCCCCTGGTGTTGACATCTGTCGTTTACTAAGGGTTGGGGTGAGCGATGGCCTTGAAGCACATTTTTTTGGTAACCACACATCTAGGAGCTAGCTATATTTAGTTGTGATAGAAGCTTTAGGAGCATTAGCAGAAGAAAGCCATACTAAACCCAATACTGGAATTAAATTTAACCAAACGCTTTACCCCACCATTTGTTCCCTGTCCAGCTCAGCAAATCAGACTGGGTCCTAAGATTCTCGACCTGAGCCAGACCCTGTGACTCACCATTTACAGTCTTCTGTGAATCGCTCTGTGGCCGCATAGACCTGCCTGCTGGACAGACTTGTCCCCAGGTCCCGGCTGCTCTCAGAAGGGAGGGCAGCAGGGCACGGAGGTTCAGCTCTCTGTGTCCAGCCAGTATGGCAGGAGGCCAGGGTGCCCACGCACCCAGTCCACACCAGCCTCCCGTCTCTGCCCCGCCCTCTTGGGAGGGAGGCCGAAGTCATCTCAGTTGTACTGAAATCACCGCGTCGTCAGCCGGGCCAGTGCTGTGGACCCTATTCTCCTGCCCAGCCCCGGAGCCCCCTCACCACATGCATGCTGGAGGTGTCCGTGTCCGGGCCTCTGAGTCACTTGGGCTGGGAATTGGCCATTCTGCGCCTTGGTTTCCCTTTCTGGAAAGCACCCCACAGCACAGACCCGCGTTCCTGCGAAGGGTTAAGTGGACAAGTACACGTAGAGCACTTAGTTCCATGTCTGACACCAAAACTGTCGGCTACCATCAGGATTATTATTTATGGAGAAGGCAATGCGGCGAACACAAGGTGGGGGTGGTGAACCCGGAGGTGGGCAGCTGGCCAAGAGGCGCCTCCCCTCTGACCCTCAGAGTCCCTACAAGATGTGCTGTTCTCTGAACTCCCACCATTGCTGCATCTGGGACTAAGCCTCCTGGGCTTGGTGATGGGGCCTCAGGGTTGTTTGTGGGCCTCCCTTTTGCCTTTCCAGCTTGGCTTGCATGAGCTTGCTTTCTCTTCAAGAGCAGGAAGACCAAAGCCTTCTGTTCTCTGGCATCCTGGGCACCTGTGGCCAGAGATGGGCATCCCATGGGGGCCAGACAGATGCAGCCCACAGACCCTCCAAACAGTTGCCAAGTTCTGCCAAGTTCCACAGCAACGTGGGGCTGGGGCAGTCCGGGGTACCGACCGCCAGCAGGTGCTTCCAGCCGAGATGCCGTGCTGATTGTCCTGAGTTGTCTGAGAATGTGCCTGCCAATGACTGACACTCACCAATTACGCACTTGTCCATGTCCTCACTAATTCCCCTGACAGTCCCCAGAATCCGTGTGCATACGGAAGATGGGAGGAGCCAGATACAGACACGTAATTAAGGGAAGACTACGGTACATGAGGAACAAATGCACGTTTGAGATCAGTGAAGCCAGCAAGTCAACGGGAGTTTCAGGGACTCCTTGTGCGTAGTGACGGGGACTTCTCCTGGCGGGGAGAGCCACTCTGCACGGGCGACAATCCTCAAGGGCTTGTCCGCCTGACGGGTAGGCAGGCCGGTGTCTGCTGTGCCTGAAGCCAGCACTGTGAGGACCGGGGAGGCCGCGGGCTTCTGTGCACTCTCACGAGCCCGGAGGGATCACAGCCTCTGTCCTCCAGGGCGAGGAAGCCAGAGACGACGGAACAGGAGAGACGGAGTGGATTCCAGTGTTCACAGAGGAGACCCTGGGGGTGGGGAGGCAGAGGGGATGGGCAGGGACTTGCCTGCCATCTGGGGCCAGTGCACTCGGGGGTCGGGCTGGGAGGGACGCCACAGCTCAGTGAGGGGGACAAGTCACCACTTTATCCATCAGCCACTGGTTCCGACAGCAGCTAGTAAGGAGGGGAAGCTTTGCGCTGACATGGCTCCTGGGCAGGATGGTGGCCCAAAGTGCTACCATTACTGAGCACAGGAAAGGGAGAAGGTAGAGGGCACAGAGAGTGGGGCTGGTGGGAATCCCCAGCAATGATATGTTGGGGGACGGTTCAGAATTCCAGAAGAATAAAGCAGGTAACCCGTAAGAAATGTATCCTTCCACGGAAAGCAATCGAAAGTGTCAGTTTTAATTACAAAAAATACACATTGTGTTGTCACAATACTGTACTTCACGTAAACACGCAAAAGAAAGCCCTCCTTGGAGACAAGAGCTTTCTCTCACACGACCAAAGAAAGCCAAGGAGCCACTCGGAAGGAAGACAGTCTCTACCCGTCTCTCAGAAGAACTCATCGTTTCCCAAAACATGCCCCGTACGCTTCACAAGCTCTGTGTTTTGAGTTGAGCACGGCGGCGAAGAGGAGGCTGGCGCATTCCTCATGACCCACCCAGCTTCTCGTCCTCGCGTGAGCCCGTCCCGACCGACACTTGTTCACAGACGGCGAGAACACGCACTCAAGGGCGCAGGGCTCCACGGTCTGCGTCCCGGGACTACGACAGCCCGTTGGCTGAGCCCCGGGACCGAAGGAATCACCGTGGAGGGCAGCACCGAGTCCCAATACCCCCCCAAAACACCTGATTTGGGGGAGCAGTGTCGGGGGGGCTCTCGCTGGAGGTCATACTGGCCCAGATTGTACAAGCGCACAGGCAGCTGGACGTTGTTATGGGTTTGCCCCGCGCCTAACCTTCAACGTTGACTTGAAACCCTTGGAAGCACAAGGTCTTCATCGATACACACCTACCGACTTCCAGTGCGTTTCCCGCGAAGTTTCCAGGGAGGACAATGCCTTTCACACACGGGGTAAGGGCGGACGCCCCGTCCTTGCCCAGCTCCGAGGTCGCCGGCTGCCTGCTCATCCGGCCAGTGGACGCTTCGGCCAGACCCGTACGCACCAGTCCCCTCGCATCTGAAACGGTCACGTTCCCCGGCCCCGTGTTGGCTCATCCTAGGCCGCCTCGCACGCATTCAGACCCAGAACGCGGGGGACTGACCTCTCAGCCACCGTCCTCCCCGCCATCGCCCCCACGCTGTGCGTGCGCCCATCGGCCATGAGTGTTTTCGGGACTTGCACAGTTGGCTCCCCCGTCCCTCTGCCCTCGTTTGTGTCATCTCTGCCACCTGCCCCTTGGTGTCTGTGCTGTTTAGTTTGGGACTGGGCCATTCACATGGCTACTCTCGCGTCTGCGGATTGTCTGGTTATGGCCGGGCTTCTCAGCCTGGCAACGGCTTCCAGAATATTCACCCAAGCGTTGCCCTCCACCCAGAGGAGGGCAGAGGCCGGTGGCAACATGGAAGTGTCCTCAGCACTTGGGGTGAGCAGGGTGGGCGGTGGAGGAGGAGCCAGGCTTAGAGGGAGGGCTCAGAGCTGTTCTACAGGAAACGCTTACCTTTCTCACACCCATAAATTATCAGCAGGTTTCATCCTGCTGATCAGGCACCCGAACTCGGGCTGGAAGCTGGGACATCTGGGCTTACGCTTGTTTTCTTGGCGTGCGGGGATCTGGGAGGGGAAGGGACTCTTGCATTCTGAAGCTCTCCCTTTCTGATGATCGTGAAAGTCAGGAGACAGAAGGGACCCCTGGCTTCCACTCCCTCTGCCCTCCCCTCTCTCAGGACAGTGTGGCCTCCCGGGGTGGGAAGAGGTCCCGACCTGGCGGGTGACCTCGCCAGGGGAGCTGGTGTGGAAGGAGCCCGGTGGTGGCGCACGGGGGTGAGTCTGAGCCTACGGGCGCCTCGGGCCTGAGCATTTCCTGCAGCAGTGCTGCCGTCCCCCAGCCAGACCCTCATGCGTTAGCTCTGGATTCTGGGCTCCAGCTTGGGTCCATGAGTCATTAGCGGTGAGGACAGGTCCCACTCGTCTGTCTTCAGGTGACAGAGC
Source organism: Lontra canadensis (assembly GCF_010015895.1). Classification (NCBI taxonomy): domain Eukaryota; kingdom Metazoa; phylum Chordata; class Mammalia; order Carnivora; family Mustelidae; genus Lontra; species Lontra canadensis. The sequence continues at coordinate 6,871,023 of NW_022631091.1, forward strand.
GGCCCCCGCCCAGCCAGTAACAAGGAGCCCAGTGATCCCCACCACACAGAGCATGCTGGGCCCACAGGTCTGCAGCTCTGCCCTTTGCTTTATGAAACAGAGACTCCGACACTGTATTTATGGTCTGTCTGCAGGCGGCCGGACACGCGGCCTTCATGCCTTCCCGACCGTCACACCCTTGAACAACGACACTGTTGATCTCCGCGGCTGGATTGTTGCCTGGGGAGCTGTGGCGGGTGGGGCTGGCTGTGGACATAAACTTCTGGAAACTATTATTTATGGGCTGCTCAGGAACTGACCCCAAGAGGTGGCCACACCTTTTCCAGTAAGTGGACACAGCCACCAAGTGGGTCCTCCGCAGGGGGTGGCCTCGGGGGGCTGTGGTCAGGAGGGCAGCCCCGGTGCAACAGCCAGCCCTTCCATCCCACCTGGGCCGCTGAGATTGACGCCCCCGTGCCCACAGAGCCCACGGAGCGAGTGAGGCCCTGTCATTAGCCTCGCCGCCCCGCTGGCCAAGGATTCCCACAGAACCGCCAGACGTTACGAGTAAGGGCTCTTTCTGTTTTCCTGTATCTGACGAGAGGCTACCTTAGGCAGCCGATGAACAAAAAACTGTGGAAGCAGGTGGTGGTGGGAGGGACGTCCCGTTGGCCCAGCCGGCATCACGGGAGACAGAGCCCACGGGTGCTTTTTGAGGGCTGGAGGCCTGACCTCTCTGAGGTTCGTTTCTCTCCCTTTCTTTTTCCATTTCAGAGGAAATTTAAAATGCATGAGGCACTGGCTGTTGTTTATAAGAAAATAAAATTTCAAGAAGCACTAAAAATGAGGCTGGGGTGTTCCTTCGACACGCCTCTCCCTGATCTTTTTCTGTAATGAAGGGGACCCTCCTCCCGGGCAATCGGTGGGTTTGGCTGTATGAAAAAGAGGCAGATTTAGTGGTGGAAAGGTCTGCAGTGTTGGTTAATCTTTAAAAGGTGATTCAAGTCCAAATTCAACTTTCACATAATCAGATGAGGTCAGTACCTGTAGGTAAGCGTCCTCACAGGAAAGGCTTGGCCGTGCCTGGAGCCAGCCCGGCCCTGGAAGGGAACAAATAACGATTTCAGGCTCTGCTCACAGAGGTTGATGCAAAACTCTTCAAAATAAAGTTCAGAAGCCCGAGTGCCTACAAGTGTTTTTCCTGATTTCGTCTGATTACCTGTCTGCGGCTGCTGCTTGATTTCTTCCGGGAGAAACTCCAGAGTCTGGTGTCCACACTATATGCCCCGCGTCTCTTCCTACCCCTTGAATGGCGCCCAGACATGGACGTCAGCAGATGTGGGTCCTCAGCCCGGAGGACAGCCACCATCGGGGGCAGATGCCCCATGCAGGCCTCTGCGTTCCGGGGTCAGGAGGCTCCGGGGAGCATGAGGGGCCTGTCACGTTGCATTCTGGACAAGCTGGGAAGCCTCTCCAGCAGAGCACCATCTCGTGGGGTCCCTTGACTGTGTCTGCTTTGCGTCTTTCCCTCCCGGGGGGCCATGTGCCAAGGAGATGCGTGGACCTTAAATTCGAACGTCACACAAGTGACCTTGCCTCTTCCTCCCCCCGATGTGGCTGGAGGGGCCGATTTGGAAAGGACGCGTGTGGTTGCCCTTTCTTCAGTCTTTCCTGGGGGAGGATAGCAGTAAGCTGGGAGCAGACGAGGTCCCAGCTGAGGCAGGAACACGTCCCACCCTTCCTGCCTCGGCCTCCGCGAGCCTGTCTCCCCACAGAGCACCTCTCTCCGCGCCTCCGCCTGCGGACCACACTGCCTTTGGTTTCTGTAAAAACTCTAAGAGGTTTTAAGAGGCTTTGGAGAGCTTCAGTGTCACGTCTTAGTCCTGTTATGGTTTTCTACGATGCATTGCTGATCTTTGGGCCTATCTGGGACTCGCCGTCAAGTAAGGACGTCTGACCCGAGGCGCACCCTGGGCAGTTTGCTGAAGAGCAAGCAGAGCCTTTGGGACAGCTGACTGCGCCTCGCCGCCCCAAGTGCTGCGGCGGCTGTCCTGGTTCGGGAGCCAATAAAGTTATTTTTAAGCTTCAAACATTTTAATAGAGTCTTGAAAAACTTGTGGAGCAAAGGAACGGTGCCGACCGCAGTTGTCCGGGGGACAGTCGTGGTGTCCACTCCTCCTTGCTCTGCGGGAGGCCGAGTAACGGTCCCAGAGATGTCCACGTCGTAAACCACCATGGAACTGTGACCATGTGGTCAGCTCCGTGGCAGAAGGGACTTTGCATGGGGGTTGGGATTACGGTTTCTTCCTTTCTTTGGGGGTCTCTGCCAGTCCCTGTGAGGGATCGCTACCCTGGACTGGAGACTCTGCACCTGCCTGTCTCGCTTCGTATCCCCAAAGTGGGTGGACAGGCTGTCGGTCTCCAGCACTCAGGACAGGGGAGAGAGCCATGGACCAGTGGGGGACAGGTGGGGACAAAGGGTGGGAGATGGCAGGCAGGCGGGCTTCAGGTGCAGAACATGGGTTCTCTTGGGGACGATGTGCCCGGGATCCAGGATTCAAATGTACGTAGCATCAGGAAACCTTGAATGGATTTAAGTACCAGCGGGTTTTTTAAAAAGAAAAACTGAAGTCAGCATGGGTTTTAGCTGTGGAAAATCATACTGATGAGAACTAACTGTGTGACTTTCTCTAACCTGCATGCACGGTACCTTCACTTTTAGACATTTGGTTCCGAATTTTGACCATAAACAGAGAGTCTAGAGTACGTATTCTATGTTCACTCTTTTTTTTAAATTTTTTATTTTTTCATTACTTTTCAGTGTACTAAAATTCACTGTTTATGTACCACACCCAGTGCTCCATGCAATCCGTGGCCTCCACAATACCCTCTTAAGAGCGAATGGTTTTCTTTTCCATTTCCAAACTAGGACTCCTGGTCCAAATAGAATGTTTGAAAGTAATTTCTATGTTTTGAAAATTTTTAAGACGATTCTGTACATTTCAGTAGCTCAGAGTCTGTAGTACAAGAAGGCGTGGGGTACTTTGAGGACAGCGGGGCCAGCGGGATCGAACTACGCTTTGTCCATGTGAGTTCTGAGCTCCGGAGCGGCCCGGCGGTCTCTTTGCGGCCAGCGTGCTGCTGTGGCCCTGGAGAGGGTGGGCCGTCGGTGCTGTGTTTTTTAAAGATTTTATTTATTTATCTGAGAGCGAGAGAGAGCGCACAAGCAGGGGGAGCAGCAGAGGGAGAGGGAGAAGCAGGCTCCCCTCTGGGCAGGGAGCCCGACACGGGGCTCAATCCCAGGACCTCAGGATCATGACCCGAGCCGAAGGCAGATGCTTCACTGACGGAGCCCCCAGGCGGCGCGTCCCCTGGTGTTTTTAATCAGCTGAGGCCGGTTGCTCCCTCCACGCCACCATCCTTCTGCAGAGGGTTAGTAGGCATCTCCCATACCCTCCAATGCACATTTGCCCCCTGCCCCGGTTTTGTTTTAGGACAAGGTCCAAGTCAGTCTGTGGCCACGAGCTGAGCAGGTGCCCGGGAGAAGAGCTCGTTTGCACTTGGATGGTCCAGGAAGACAAAGCCTGAGAAAGGGCACCCTCAGGGGCCCTGAACTGCCCGTCCCAGTGCGCAGGGCCAGCAGAGGCGTGAGAGGCCCCAGCCTGCCCGTCGCCGGGGGTCTCCGGAACAGACGGGACGCAGGCCGGGATCGGGAGCGTGTGCGGAGCGCAGAGGAGGCTTGGAAATAGGTTTCCGCAGCACAAGTGCTGGCCGCGCTGAGGAAAGGGACGCCCAGGCCAGCGGAAGGCGCCGGACGTAGCTTTCAGGAGGAGCAGCCGCCTCTTTCCCTGGACTCGGGCCGCGCTGTTGCAGAGGCACCTGAAGGAGAAGCCCAGCGCGCGTGGTCGGTGCAGCCCCGTTTGCATCTGACTCGAGCGCCAGCAGAGGTTCCCCGGCCCACGAGGGGCAGCCGCACTGCCCCTGCCGGCCGCCCGCTCGCGTAGCCCCAACATCCGGTACGAAGAGTGGGGCATGTACTGGGAGGGCAAAGGTCCCGCGGCCGCAGCGGCGCCCCAGGCTGAGCTCATCCCACGGAGACAGTGGGTCTCCACTGGAGTCCTTGTTCCGACTCAGCTGAGCTCTGGGCCCACAGAGACCGGCCGAAAGGCCGGTGGGCTCAGAGCCGGTCTGCCGTGGCCCTGGGCGTTGGGGAGTCCCAGCTTAGAGCCAGTGGGCTTTGGGGCAAAGGCCCCTCTGGGGGAGAGGAATTTTAGGCTGGTCTGTGGAATCCTGGGAGCCGTGGGCTAGCCCAAACCCAAACCATCCTCATGACCCCTGCCTCAGGGCCCCACAAGCCTGCCTGCCCCGGACGCGCTGCTTCAGGGCGGAGCACGGACAAGACTTTTCCCACCTAAGGAAGCGAAGAACATAGTTAAACTTCTTTGAAGAGTTAGTACACGTCGTGGCTCCTCTGGCTAAGTGCATGTGACCAGCTTGGGGCTTGAGATTAAAACCAAGTTTTACGGATGGTGATGGGCCAAGGGGATCTTGTAAAATGCGACCACCGAAGACCAGGGCTGCTCGGGGGTGCACGCTGGCAGCCGAGGGCCATGGCCTAGGACCCCTGTGTGGGCTGCAGGGAGCCGGGTGTCTTTCGGGACACGCTGCCCACACACTGGCCGGGTGGGGACCCCTGCTCTGTGCCTGCTGGTCCAGGAGGGACAGAAGGACTTCGGGAAGGAAATGTCATCGTTACTAAAACGCTAACTTTTCTAGAAAAAGGACATCTTGAAAAAAATATCAGATCAGAAATGACATGGTTACCTTCTGACTAAATTTGTGTGCCCTCGCCCCTGAGAATGCGTACAGCCTCAGCTTTACCAGGCCGTAGGTTCCCAAATGTGTCCATGCCATGGTGTAGAAATGACCCCGGGTTCTCGTGCGTGTTAGTGCGCTGAGCCAGGACAGGCTGGCACCTGCTCAGGAATCCAACTGCCCCTTGTTTCACTCCAGAGTTCTGTAGTGGAGCTCTCGCCAGAGGACTCTGAGGCTCTTGGGCCCAAACGGTGGGCTCCGTCCCCAGGTCACAGCCTGCGCAGCCAGCGTGCGGATCGCGTGTATATGGACACACGTCAAACTTCCGAGGAACCCGCGAGTTCGGTTTCAAGTGCGTAAGGGAAGTTCTCCCCGTTGACTGTTTCACACCCCCTTGTAATAGTTTAGATTTGGTTTTCTTGATTTTCATTTTCTAATTTTATACGTTTTCATAATGACTTTATTATGTTTTTGTTTTTACTCTTTTTTTGCCTTATAATTGTGTGTTGTTAGTATGATCCTAAAGCATTCACTCTGGGGCTCCGGCTGCTTACTTACAAACTGCGCATTTGCTGGGAAGGGTCCCGTAAGTGCCTGAAAAGCTGTCTTCATCGCTCTCCTTCTCTGCCGGTTCCGGACACCTCCCTCTCTCCTTCAAGGAAATGCGAACCAGTGGAGGGGACTCTAGGCAACTAGATGTCCTCAGTCCCCGTCACAGAGATCAAATTCACATGCCCCCAACACGGAATGCTGGCTTCCCCAGTCCTTGAGCTCATGTGTTGGCCTCATTTGGAAGAACTGGTGGGGCGGGGGGATGGTCTGCAGCTTCCCGGCATGTGCAGGAGACCCTCTCCGGGATGGGCTACCCTGAGGACGCCCAGCCGCCTTGCGTCTCCGATTTCGGGGGATGTCGTCTGGTCTAGTGACATGACTTTAACTTTGTGGGTGGGCCAAGAAAAAGCCCCGAGGGACCAGCACAGTGCCGGGGCGGGTCGTGAACGGGCAGGCTGTCCTCCTCCTGAATTTCGTTCTTTCTTGCCGTGATCCCATCGTAGGCCACGGAGCTCCCGCTGGGCTTTCTTGTGATGACCGTTCTCAGAGCTGCGCCCACAGGGTGCTCTGCTTCCTTCTTCTCTGCACGAGCCTGAGTATCCCTGTTTCTATTTTCAGTTTTCTATCGATATTTTCTATTTTCCATATACACGGGACACATATGATATTTTTTCCCATTGTTTTAAAAACACTGTCTTTTCCCCTTCTCTGGCTCCTCCTCCTCATGTCATTATCCTCGTCACGTTCAGTAGCATTTGAACATGAAGTGTTTTGGTTCAACTTGTCCCCGCTTTGATGATGTTTCATGTTCTTATCGCAGCACCTCCTGGACCGATGGGTGGCGTCTGTCTTGATTTCGTAAAATGATGGGTTTTCATCTAAGTCTGACAATGGTGTGATTTTTTTCTCTCTGCCTAGACCATTGACCTTAATTTTACATGAAACAGAGTAGCTTGATCAGTACAAAGTTGGGAGTCGGAGACGTGATTTGGAGTCAGAATTCCGCCTCCTGAGGTCCGACCCATCGGCATATCGTAACGTGTCGTGTCCTTTCTCCTCAACCGGCCTCGCTGAATTGTACTGGAATCGGCCTTGGCATCAGCCAGAGAAGACAACAGTCGTCACCGGAAGGCCGGACAGTCAGGCTAATGGATTTCAGCGCAGCCCACACAGCCTGTTTGCCCTCCTCCTGCGGCAGCACGTCCGCCTGGTGCAGTGGCCATGGCTGTCCACGGGAGGGCGCCACAGACCTGCGTTTCGGCTCTGGCTCTTCGGAGGTTGCGGTTGTCGGTCTGCGTCCCGGTGGGAGCTCCCGCCGGTGTCGTCCGCGCACACACAGACGGGGAGAAGGCGACCAGGAGGCCACGAGGCTCTTCGTGTGGGCCGAGATCACCCACGGGCCTGAAGGGACCGGGTGAAGCTCACGGTCCCCCTGACAGCGTGTGCGCAGGGGTGCGTAGGGGCCGTGTGTAGGCTCGTGCACCTGTGCGAGTGTGCGGGCCGTGTGTGCGCTCTGGAGCACGTGTGCACGTGTGCCTGCACACACACACCCCGGGCCGGCATTTACGCGGCCTGACTTACACCGGGCCTGCCGGCCTCCAAAGCCCTCGGCCCCTCCTCAGAACTGCGCCTTTGCCATAATGGGGACCGGCAGAGCCACCCACGGCGCTGTGAGAGCAGAACAATGACATTTGTACCTCAGCGGCATATGCCCGGTGGAGTTACACAAGTGTGCGCGTCCTTCTCTGGTGGACGGGGAGGAAATCGGAATTAGATGTTCTGGAATTCCAGGCCTGTCGTCCCTCCCTCCCCCACTTCCTTCTTTTCTCCTTCCCTCCCTTTCTGCCTAACCCCCCCCCAGTAAGTATTTGGGACACCTGCCGCGTGACGTGCCATCTGCCTCCTTCACGAGCGTGAACACAAGAAAGCAGTCTGATCCCTGCTGTCCCGCATCCCACTCGCCCTACCTCTTCTGTCGAGAAGGCGGCATCTGACCCTTTCTGACCCTTCACCAGCCATGGCAGCTCCTCCTTCTGTGCCCCCACGAGGACGGGAGGAATTCAAACCTGCCTTCTGCAAGCAGGATCCGATACCCACAAACATCCCCCAAGATTTTCTCTTCTCATTCACCTTCGACTTTTCCTGTTCATCCTCATTGTCATAGGGAGGAGAAAGTCCTGTCAGTTCTAATTGCGTATTCCTTGACCTGGGCCACAGCTGCTGTGCTGGACCCCATCCTCACCACCCCCTTCTTTGACCCCTGGTCCCACCACATAGCCGGTGCCCTGCTTCCAGGTTGGACCCGTTCACACCATCCACACTAGCCTTCTCGCTGCCGTAAGAGCAGTCTTTCTAAAACACGGATCTGTGACCTCTGTCACCTGGTTCCGGCCCCGTGGTGGCTACGTGGCTCTAAGGTTTGGCACACAGCGCCGAACACAGCTAAATGTTGTTTTCACCTCTTCGTTTTAAACGACTGTCTAATCCGAGTAAACGTGGAGTTCCCAGTTTATCTTAACAACCAGAGCCTGTGTTTAGCTTGCAAGCCTGGGAAGATACCTGCTGCGCAGGACCACGCGAGGTGGGCATGGGACCCAGAGCAGGAGGGGAGCTGGAGTCTCTGACCTGAACATGGCCCGAACCCCCAGGCAGACACGCCAACACTTGCACACTGCCTGTGAGCAGGAGGAACAAAGCATGAGCCTGGGCCTGGAGGTGCACAGACTCTGATTTTAACCCCAACTTGTTGGTATCCCAGGTAAAGAAATTAACACGAAAATTGGTCCTAAGGTAGTAATGTCATAACCACAAAACATGTGGTTATGTTCTGGGAGACTGAGAACCCTGATGGTATATTGCACTTCAAACAAAAGAAGGGAAAAGGAAATCTGAAAAAAAAAAAAAGGCGCTCACCATAAAAATTGATAAACACGTAAGGAAACAATACATCACAGTCAAAAGCCAATCGATTCAATAAAGATTCTATTTCACAGAACATACCAAAAAAATGAATAAAGACTTAAAACAAGTTTTTTTAAAATTAGAAACATAAAAGGTAATAACAAAACTATAACAAAATTATTAACTCTAAGAAACATAAATGCGCAGATTTGAAAAAATAATCACTCAAAATGTCTATAAGTAAAAATGGAGTTGCTGATTCCATGCAGTGGATGCCTAGGAAGGTGAAGAAGGGGTATGTTAGAGGATTATCTGAAGAAACGTCCTGGAAGTCAGCACTGCAGCAGCCATGAATACAGGACACTCGGATCTCTCTCTGTGGAAAGCGGAGTGGACTGACCCCCACCCCCAGCGGCTGTGGACCCAGCCCTGCACTTGTAGGAGTCCAGCCTTCTCTCCATCTCTGATTTGAAGCAGCTGAGCTGGGCGAGTGAGGCAGGACCGTCCTGGGAGACCCAGAGTGGCCCTCTTCCTACAGGATTCCCCTCTTTTTCCTCCTCCCGCAGGAACTGCATACATACTGGGTCTGAGGACTCCCCATTCCACCTTCCAGGGTATCTCTTGCAATATCTGATCCCACATTTCAATTCTTTATGGATGTATTTTCCTCTAGGTCACTGAACGCTGTGTTAATACTTGCTTTAAAGTCTTAGTTTACCAAGTGTGCTATCTGGGTCAGTTCCCACTCATTGTCTTTCTCTTGAGATTCGGTCATATTATCCTGTTTCCTTGAAGGTTGTGTAAGTTTGGGTTCTTTCTTGACATTGTGAATATGTTTTGTTCAGACTCTGGATTTAGTTACACTCCCCTGAAAAATGTTCTGTTATTGCAGCATACTAATAACTTGGTTGGAATCGAAGTGCAAACTCTGCCTCTGGATGGCAGCTCAGACCTCAAGTCACATCTTTCATCCTTAACTGTCTCTTGAGTCTGCCTTGCATAACATGGTCCAGGGTTGGACCTATTAGCACAGAAGTTACGGATGCCCCTCTCTGTATCTCCTTCCTGGGATTTCCACCCAATCTTTCCATGTCCATGGATACCTTACATTTTAACATCTCGCTGTGCCGGTGACATAGACTACAGACCACCAACTGGACTTCTAGCTATCTCACACACTCTCTGACACCTGGCCTCAAACTAGCAGTTGTGAAGATAGAAAATGAGTGTTGTGCAAATTACCTTTCCCCAGGTGATGATTCCTCTCCAAAACCTGCCCACCTTCGGCCTTGCGAGAAACCATAAAAATGGGAAACCCATCCCATGCCTGCCGTGTGCAAGAGTCATCTTCCACTGGCTCACAAGAACCGACTGCCAAGTATTCTGCAAATTTCCAAATGATCGTAAAGCCACTTATAGTTAGAAATCAGACACAGTAGAAATACAAGCACCATGATAACTGACAAACTGCATATCAGGTGTGTCTCTCTCTCTGTGTTGGGGGGTGAGTGGTGGAGAAGGCAATTTACTGCTACACCATTGCTCCACACCATTTGCCATCTTATTCCTTCAAGTGTTGACTCCTTTCCAGATTATGCCTTTTTTTGATCACTCTCCACTTCCCCCACATAGTTGCTCTGTGTGCATGTGTGTGTGCGTGTGAGGTAGCAGCAGTTCTACAAACAGTTGTGTTACCTGAGGGAAGGTGGGTCAACAGAAACTTGCTAACCCATTGCTGTGAGTAAAACCCTCTCACTTGACTCCCTTCTTTCTGAGCTCAGCTAGAGATCCCCATTTCTATAAATGTCTCTTCTCGCTCTGCCAACAGCTCTGCCCACTCTGGAGATGTTAATTTTGGGTCTGATCAATTGCCATTGCTCACAGAGGGCTTTCCAATGTCAGCTTGTAAGGGGTTTAAAAAAAATGATGTATTTAATCATTTAGGAAACTGAAATACATTTATGTCCATAGAACGATAGGGACCTTCCTCACATGTTCTCCACGTAAAGAGCTCACTGATTAACAGAAACAGTTGTCCCATCCCAGAGGCTGTCCATTGGACTCTTAGGTCTCGGTCATGAAGACTGAGCTTAACACCTAGTGGTGAACGTTCATCTTTCATGCATTCATAAAACACTAATTCTTGGATAAACAATAATCAAGTGAAACAATGTATCTACAACGATCACAAGAACTATTATGCTCTGAAGCGAAGGAATGATGGGAGGTAACGGCGACAAGAGACGACGTCACTAGGAACTGTATTTATGAAACACACAGCCGTGCACGCAGTACTGGAGCTGATATTTGAAGGGTGAACATAACTTAATTACAAAAGAGCTGAAGAACTAAGAAATAAATACCCTGACACAACGAATCTTCTGCTTAAATTCCCTTGGAGGCGGAAGAGTTTTTCAGCGTCTTGAAGTAAGGGAAAGAAGTCCATGTGGGTGGGTTTAACACTCGAGTGTGAGGGTGATACGGGGCGGGGGTGGGACAGAAGCAGGGTGGGGTTGTGAAGAGCAGGATAGACCAAACTAGGATGTCTGGGTTTTATAGACACTGTGATGGAAGGACATTGAAAGGTTATAATCAGGAGTAATTTGATATAATTCATGAGGTAAAAAGATAGCCCTCTCCCTGAGTTGCCCCTGGATTCAAGAGGACCCTTAGGACAGTAGCATAATCAAGGGTTCATCAGGAGACAAGGGTTGTGTGAAGGGAGACATTCTGTGGCTCCCAGAGTGAGGCAGTGGAGATGGACTGCATCACGAGAAACAGTGCTCCAGCATGGGAACCAAATCCCCAAAATCACCTGAAATGAAGCTCAAGTAGGAGATAAACGGCTCTGAAGACGTAGAAGGAACAAACAGCTAAGAGAAGGAGGTGTTTGGCTCTGGAGTTGTCCTCTGTTCCAGGACCATCTCATGATTCCCTCCACAGTCAACAAGGTCTGATGATGGGTTGGAGGGGGAGGGCGGATGACAGAGCGTGGTGACCTGACACAAGACCGGTGAGATCATGTGGCTGCAGAAGAGTAGCATAGAGATGCTCTGTGGGATATTTTATCGGGAAGGGCATGGAAGCTGAGCAGCGTGCTCTAGGCAGGGGGAATCTTGGAGTCAGCAGCTTGCCGGCGAGATTGAATACCATGAGAATGCCTGAAGTCCTCCCCTGCAATGGTTCCATTGATTTAAGGCGTGTTTTCTTCCTTCTTACCCCATTTTGTAATTCAGCCGGTAGAGTGGACTGAATGCTGGCCCCCAAAATATGTCCAATCTTAGCCCTTGGGACCTGTGAGTGGGGTCTTATTTGGAACAAAGGTCTTCACAGATGTGATTAAGTTCAGGATCTTGAGAGGATATCACCCTGGTTATCCCTTGGGCCCTAAATGCCACGTCAGGTATCTTTATAAGTGGGAGTTGAGGGAGACTCCACAGAAGCGAAGGGAGTGGTGAGACCGAGACCACAGCCAAGAAAAGCCAAGGAGTGCTGGCGGGTCTTAGGAGGTGGGGCAGGAGACCAGGGGACCAACCTGCCAACACCTTGATCTCGGAGTCAATAAACCCCCTGTGTTTGGGCTGAGCAGGCTGCTAAGACAGCCCTGGAAACTGGCATGGCGGGTACAGAGGAGGATCTGGAAATCTCCATTTTAAACCCAAATCCTACATGGTCCTGGCTCATGGACCCCATTTTAGGAAATGCGGACCCAGGGAGACGCTGTGTGGTGGGAACTTGAGGAGTGTCGGAATGACAAGCTTAGGAGAGAAAGAGCGTCCAGGTGCTGGGGGAGGCACGGGTGAGATGGGAGAAAACCAGTATTTGGCGCCTAAGTTGTTTTCTTCTTGCCGCACCACGTAACTGCCCCTCGGAAAGCGGGCCAGAGTGACTAGACTGGCACGACGCTTTCCAGCTCTTCAGGCTTTAGGCCTCTGCCCAGTTAGTAACAGCGTTCCCAGCAGGTGGAAATGGTCACACTGAATGAAAGCCAAGTGGTCTTCAAACGGCTAAGATGGTGCCTCCTTGTGCTGCCAAAGGAAGAAGGGAAAAAGTTCAGGCCACTCCGTCCCTTGTCCCTCCCTGCCCACAGTGACTCTGCGCTCCTTTTAAGCCGGGATCATGCTCTCCGTCTCAGCTGGGTGCATTCCTTTGTTCTCTTCAAAGGGTTTTCTGGCCTTCCAACCACCAGTCTGAAATCCTGCTTCATGAAATATCTACCACCATCTTCTCACCTTCCGCATATCGGGGCCTGCAAATAAGACTTGCCCGGACGCATATGCTGTAACCTCAGGTAACATTCCAAAGCCAACCAGAGAACAGCTAATGAAAACACGACCCCAGTCTGACGACAAACACAAATCGTTAAGGCTCTTGGGTTTGGTGTGTCTATCCCGAGCCTGCTGGAGACGGCGATGTTCTATTCCAGAATTTTCCCTTGACTTGAACAGGACTGTGTTGGAATTTGCCTTCCACCGCTTCTTGAAATGCGTCATCCTTGGCTTGGAAAAAGTCAGCGTTCCAATTTCCACTGGAAAACTCATACCTTAAGATCCACGGTTTTCACGAAGTTCCTTCCTGGGGAACAGCCCCAGGAAAGGAAAGAAGAGAGTGAAATGATCTGGGTGAGCTTCCAGCGGGTTTTAAAGCGTTCCTGGGAGCAGAGCGGGTACACAAATGTCGCGGATATCTAATGTGCCCACTTAGGGGAGCCTGGACACGCGCACACCCACAGCAGCCTCCGCACACAAGGGTCCTGAGCGTCTCCATCGCCTCCACGAATGTCTTGTGGTCTCTCGTGGTACGTTTGCTTCCTGCGTGTGCGTGTGCGTGAGTTGGGAACACCTCATGTGAGGTATAGACTCCGAACACACTTAAAAGTGCACACTGTGTACTGACCAGAGCACCATGCTGTAAGGCACATCTCTAGAATCTACATCTGGCATAACAGAAATTTACACCCAGAAACACGACCATCTCCTCCCCTCAGCACCTCCCGTCCACAGTTCTCCGCCGCCTCTGCGTCCGGCTGTTGTCGGTTTCTCACGGTCACAGAATTTGTCCCTTTGTCACTGGCTTATTTCACCAACCGGGGATGTAAAATGGCGCAGCCCCATGGAAAACCACACAGAGGCTCCCCCCAGAGAATCAAAAATAGAACTACCACATGGCCCAGCGGTCCTTCTTCTGAGAACATAGCTAAGAGTGGAATCGGAGTCTCAAAGAGGCACCCGTGCCCCCGTGATCATTGCAGCATTCCCAACAGCCAAGACATGGAGGCGACCTTAACGGCCCCAACAGATGAAGGGAGAAGGGAGCTGTGGTGCCCCCCTGCAGCGGACCGTGGGCCAGGAGACTCGTAAGTACTGGGGGCTCCGTGGTTGTGCAAATTGCATGTTTTCAGAGAGGCACGTGGGAGGGATCTCACCTGCTTCCACGAAAACGTCAGCTGAATCCCCGTCACCTATCCAAAAGCCAGAGCACACGAAAGTTAGTGAAACAAACCTGCAAACCCTCCATCACTGGCTTCAGCAGAGCTCAGAGTGCCCACGGTTTCACTCACCTTAGGTCTTTGAAAGAAGATGGCCGGGCAGGCAGCCCCAAGGCCTGTGTTCCTGCTTTGGTTACTCGTGTGGTGGTCCCTGTCTGGAGGTGCCCCCCCCCCGTCCAGTCCCGTGTAAAACCGTTTTATTCACTCCTGGGAGATTCTCCTTCCCAGAGGGCTGGACACTCACTATCTCTGTGGCCCAGCTTCCTGCAAATGCACACATCTCGGCAATGATTGCCCTTTGACCCACCAACTTTGGGAAGGGTGGCAGGTGACGGTCTTTCCAACCACAGCCGGTGCCCCGTGTGTCAGAGCCACGCCCCAGCCCAAGAGCGTGTGTGCCGACACCCACCGCGGGAGGTGAGGCAGAAACGTTCCGTCTGCCGCGGTCCCCAGTGGCAACTACCGTCAGCCCTGGAGAGCGCACCAGCCTCTGTCCAAGGCCACATCCTGCCGCTCCCTGTGGTTCTCCCGGGAGGCTGTTTCCAGGGGCACGTGGGTGGCTTTGGGGCCTCTGGTTTGCCTGCGCGCTGACTCCCGTGGGCACAGGATGGGGTAGCACATTCTCTGCCTTACAGTCACAGTAGCTGAGCCCCATGCACTCATGTCCCTCCAAATCCCGCCTTCTACTCATCCCGCCTTCTACTCCCACACGACTTTCCCTATGGACTGGGTCCTCCAGCTGTAATCACTCTCCTTCACTCTCCATGACTATGCGTTACCCTTTATCCGGACGATACCTAAACACCGCTTGTTTATTTCCCACTTTCAAATCAAGGGCAGAGGATTGCGTCAAACCATCCCCGCGAAGGCCGGCTGTCACCTCCGTCCGCACGGCTTCTCCCTGGTCAGCGCAGTGTAACCCATCTCAGAGGAACGCTGTGCATTCCCCAACATGGTTCCTGTCGTTCGATTGTCCCCGTGCATGACGACTCCAGTGTGTTTATACGACATGTCCCTTTGTGTCTGGGGTTTTAGCTCATGTAGTTTCCACTGTCCTGTAGACATCACCTGTTTTCTCACCTTTGTCATTCAAAGCCACCTTCACAAAATCAGTGTAGTCCTGCGTATGTCTGCTTCGTGGCAGTGTGTACCCCATACACGCAGAATTTAATGCCTTTCTAGTACTTAAAATTTACCCTACAACATGCAGACTCCACTTGCGATGGTCCCCTCCCTCCCCTGGGCTGACCCAAACTTCCTGGGGGCCCACACGACGAGTTGGTGAGTCCCCTCATGTCTGCAGCTGCGTGGCCAGATCGCTGACTCACACAGGCTCGTGGATCCCCCGACGTGCTGTCCACCAGGCAGGCTCTCTGCTCAGTGGAGAGCCTGCTTCTCCCTCTGCCTCTGCCCCTCCTCCTGCTCATTCTCTCTCTCCCTCTCAAATTAATAAAATCTTGAAAAAAAAATTAGGATTCCCAACACCAAACTTTGCCTAAGGTTTAAGGTGGTAAGAACACTGAGTTCTTTATTCAAAAAGTAGTAATTGCCTCCCAGCCTGACGAGCCGCACACTCGGTTCTGGGAAGTTTTGAGACGTCCTGGTGAGAAAGTGCAGCTCACCAATGAGCAAGCAGTAAGCCCTGGGGCGCTTACAGGCCACGGCCGGTGCGAGGAAGCAGCGCTGATGGGGTCAGGGGGGTGGGGGCTCTGAGGGAGGGTCGTTGAGAGCGAGCCTGTTGACCCGGAGGAGAGGATTGCTGGGCCCTACGCGAGCCGGGCTGGAGGAGCCGGGGGGAGGGGGGCGAGGGGGCGGGGGCGGGCTGCGTGCGGAGCCCGGGATGGGCCCCCAGGGAGCTGATGCCACACCAGGGATTTGGATTTTATTTTAAAATGTTCCACAGACGTGAAGGTGAAGGGTGGCAGCAGTGAGAGGAACTAAGAATCTCGTTTTTTGAGAAAAACAACCACATTTTTAAGTGAAGTTTGGACCACTCCGGGTCACTTCTTTACGGCAAGACTTACTTCACTGTGGAACCGTCAAAACAACACAAAATCCAAAGTATTGTGACTATTTTTCTCATAATCATTGTGTGCTTTTCCCATATTTCCTTCAGTCTGCAAACCCAGAAGTTACTTTTCCTCCAGAAGACGGGTTTCCAACGCCGTCAAAATCAAGACATGTCCGTAGTCTGATCAGCCCACGTGATGCTCCGCTAGGACGGTCCTTGTGAGTCACGAGAGCCACCGGCCCCAACCGTCATGCTGGGAGGAAGGGTCCCTTCTGCTGTGGTTGGCGACACGAAGAACATTGGAGAAAGTTCATCAGCGGCGGGTCCACATCGATTCCCGCTGGTGCCGCACGCAAGGTCGTTGAACCCATCCCGGAGGAAATTCGCTTCTTGCGTATCCAGGCAGGAGTGAGGATGCCCGGGCTCGGTGATCTCCATTTCCAGAGGATCTCCTGCACAAGCACCGGGGACCGGCGCCACCGTGAGCCGTGTGGGTCTCGTGCCTTGAACAGAAGACCTTCCGGGGACAGATTCCTCTGGAACTCCCACTTGAGCATTTTTATAGTTTGTTATTAGATATCGGCCCCCAAGGGCAGATGTGCATCAAGTCTCATGAGAAAAATGGGATTTCCTTTGAAAAGGACTTAATAGAAAAATGCATAAATATTTATGCAATGGAAAGGAATGAATCGTAAGGCACACGCACATCGCAGATGTTGCTCTGCTGAAGGGGAACTTGGGGGAGATTTTCACTTGGAAGGGGAAGGGCCTGACAATGTTGGACATGTTTATTCGAGCTGAAGCTAATTAACAACATATGCACCATATTTCTGGGGCAAATGTCTGTATCATGGGACTTTTTTATCAACTTGTCGCTGCGGGCTGTGACGAGATAGAAAGCAGGAAGCGCCGGGGCTCACGCCGCGAGCACATGCACAGGCTGGGCTTTTGGGATGGAGCGAGCTCCGAGGCACAGTCATCTGTGACCAAGAGGCCATTTGCACACTGCCTCCTTAGGAGAATTAGGACCCAGCTTCCCTGACTGTAAACGGGCTTTGCAACATTCACAAGGGGAAAAAAATGCCTCCTCATGTTTTTTCCCCCTATGGGTCCGTAATATTTAAGAATATGCTAAGAAAATTCAGAGTAAGAAGACATTTTACACAGACCCCAACATTACAAACACATACTACATATTACACACGTAGTTTACACATTACGTCATGTTGTATTCCCTTCCAAAGTCCCTCTCCCACGGGGTCTCCAAAGGTCCATGCTGGACTCAGATGGGCGGGTGGGGGGCCAGCAGCGGGGCGGGACCCGCGTGCAGGCAGTGGTCAGCCTCCCCCAACGCTGGTTCGCTGACCCCGTTCCCTCCCAGGCACTTGGTGGGGACCGTGCCTGTGGCAGAACAAGGTATTGTGCTTCAGAGAGAAGCATCTAGAAGGACAATGGTGGCCACCAGCACTGCTTCTGCTTCCACAACCATCATGGCCTCTGTGTCTCTCAGCCCTGGTGTGACCTCCAGAAAGAGAGGGGTCCTTGGCGACATGATACTGCTTTTGGGGTCTTTCTGGCATCTGCTGTCTTTTCCCCCATGCCCCTCATTGGCCACACCTCCTTCCATGATTGTCTGAGTCAGGCTGGGGGCTGCCCTCCTGTCAGCCCCTGGGTGTTGGGGGCAGCGCGGGGACGGTCGGCCTCAGCATCACCTCCCGACCTGCACGCGGCTTCCACCAGTTGACTTTGCTCATCCACGGCCTCATTGTAAAGATTTTTCTTTCTTTCTTTTTCTTTTTTTAAGATTGTGTTTATTTGTTTGAAACACAGACACAGCGAGAGAGGGAACACAAGTAGGGGGAGTGGGAGAGGAGGCGCAGGCTTCCCACGGAGCAGGGACCTGGTGCGCGGCTTGAACCCAGGATCCCGTGATCACAACCCGAACTGAAGGCAGACGTTTGATGACTGAGCCACCCAGGCACCCAATATTTTTTTTTTCTTATCAAAGCTCTGTTCTTACACATCAGATGCATTTACAGCATGGGGGACGGGCCCCCATGGGCTCCCACGGCCGCGGGAAGTGCTGAGCCAGGCCGGGAGCTCCGTCCGCAGAACGCAGCCCACACCTGTTCCACCCAGGGACACTGGGACGGTCAGTGTGTCTCAATGTCTGCACGTGCCGCGGTTTCTGCAACCTTAAGCTGTAGAACTTTATTTCGTTTTAGATTTACAGAGAAGCTGAGAAAACCAGGGCTGGGAGCCTCAGAACACCCCCCCCAACCCGTTTCTCCTGTTGATGTCTCTCCTTGGGACGGCGCCTTTGTTACCATCAGTGAACCAATGCTGATGTCATGATTCAGATTTCCTCAGTTTCCCCTAATGTCCACCATCCATCCTGGGGTCCCATCCAGGATCCCACAGCAGTTAGTGGCCAGAAGGCTGCAAATCAACTATTCTTTAAGCCTGGTCCTGAAAGTGGAATTCTGAATTTCCACATAAAACATAACTCAAAAGAACCCCTTATTTTATTTTTGTAAAATAAAGACGTGGATAATCCCTGTTCCAACTTCGTGAGCCACAGGGTGGTGCGTGCTCCCCAGGGACAGGAGACGGCTCTCCCCTGTGCTCTCAGGTCTCCTGCCTGCTCTTCCTGTCTTCATAGATGCACACTCACACAGACACACAAACACATGCACAGACACACCAACACCCAGACACATACACGCACACTCACAGAGACACAGACACACATACAGGTGCACACACACACACCGACACAGACAGCACAGTCCTTGCTTCTTGTCCTTCTCGCCTCCCTCTTGTTAATGTGTTCACATGTCAGCAAGTGCACATTCTCACAGTATCCTACTATCGTATGTTCTCCTAATTCAGAGTCATTGTGGAAGTTCTTAAATTCCCATGAGCTCTGGCTTCCTGGTCCTAGAAACACAGCAGAACCAGTGGAGGGGACTCTAGGCAACTAGATGTCCTCAGTCCCCCTCACAGAGATCCAATTCACATCCCCCCGACTCGGAATGCCGGCTTCCCCAGTCCTTGAGCTCGCGTGTTGGCCTCATTTGGGAGAACGGGGAGGGGGTCTGCAGCTTCCTGGCATGTGCAGGAGACCCTCTCCAGGATGGACCACGCTGAGGACGCCCAGCAACCTTGCGCCTCTGAGCTGGGGGTGTCATCTGGTCTAGTGACTTTAACTTTGCCGGCTCGGGAGGCGTGAGCGCCAGCTCGCTCAGCGGGCTCAGAGCCCCAGGCTGCAGCCTCCTGCCTTCTCATGCGAAGGTCATCACACTCACAAGGTCTCCTGGGTCCCTCTCCCCTGGGAAAGAATTTGCGCCACAGACAATGCCACGGTCTCCTCAGAGTGGGAATGAGCTCGGCTCCTCGCACGTGTGGCTCTGCAAGCAGGGCCACTTCTGGCCTCCTGTCTGCGTCTCTGATGTGAGGCTGAGGCTTTCTGCAGACAGTGACATGGGTACGGATCATCCAGGGCCCCCCGGGGCACTGAAGCTGCCCGTCCAGGAAGCCCCTGGCTTATCTTGGCTTATCCTGGCTTCTCCGTGGTGATCAGCACAACCCGGCTTCCCCCACGTCTGTCCTGTCGTCGACGGTTCCTGGGCAGCCAGTTCCTCCGGTCAGCATCTTGGGCCTCCTTCCGCTGCCATCTCCCTCTTCCACACGGATATCTGTCTCATCTCTTCCTAAAGCCAGTGGAATCTTAAGATCCCTGGACTGGACTGCACAGCAGAAGACTCCAGAAACTCCCCAGCCATGGTCAAAAACCCACTCTCTGTCCTCCTCCCCCACTTCCAGTCACCCAGCCTGTCCCTGTCCTTCCAGCTACTGCTAGAAGACAAACCCGGGCCCGACAGTAACTCTGCTTCTCCCGAATCAGGACAGAGGCCACGCCGCGTGGCCTCCCCCCACCTTCACTGGGAGGGGACCTGCCCGGAACCGAGGCTTGCGTCCTCACTCGCGTCCATCTGCGGTAACTGCTCCCGGGGCCACATGTCTGAGACCGTCAGTGCCGAGTTCCCAGGAACGGTTCAGATGCCACCGACGTTCCCGCTGAGCACAGCTCCCTGCAGGGCACCGTCTGGGGTCCACGGTGCACACGGGGGCGGCTCTTGGTCTGGCCCACGCGCCGGGAGCTCAGGCAGCAGCTCCCCCCCCCACAGCGGAACACGGCAAGGCGTCCCGGATCGTCTCCTGGGACCGCAGCTTCTCCGGAGTGGAACCCCCCGAACCCTAGCTCGCCAGGTGACGTCAATCATTTCTCTTCTGCACGTTCCCCGGTGACCTCTGTGGACTCGAGGTCGTTTTTCTCCTCAGTCTCTGTGGCTTTCCCTCAGGCCTGCCTCCGAGACCTTGCTCTCAAGACAGCCAAGCGTGGAGCAACGTCTATTCCGGGGACTCGTGGCTGCAAAGACGCTCCAGGAGCGCGGACGGTCGTTCAGTGCCTCTCTGGGGTGTGGAAGCTGGGGTGGTGGTTCCCTCGGCGGGGCCCTCACCGGCATTCGCCGGGCACCTGCTCGGGGCCGAAGCAGATAAGACACTCCTGCCAACAGAGAGTGCGCCGCGTCGAAGGGGGCCTGACACCAGGCAGGCCGTTGTCAAACGCCTACTTACCGTGCTCTAAGCCAGAGGGACACACAAGGTGCCGGGGACCCACGGCAGATAGGACACAGCATGAGACGGATGGACGGGTGTCGTGCCTCTAGGTGAGCCCCCACGGTGGCCAGGGCCTCGTGCAAACAGTCGTGCTGACATGTGACCTTACACTCAGAGATTTGACAGTCTGCGGGGTGGCTCCTGAGTGGTCACACTTCTTCTCTATGTGGGAAAGCAGATTCCCACCCTGGCCCTCCCGTCTGCAAGATCTCAGCCTAAGATCAGGGGCAAGAAAGCAGAGACAGTGAGAAATGGGAACACAGGGCCCTCTGGGCTGTCCACATTCCAGGAGGGGAACGTGGGCGCTCAAGAAGGTGCCTGCGGCCATGCACACTCTGTCCCCAGATGCCATGGGCATAGACAGGAGAGGAGGCCGGGTGCTCTCAGGGTGCCCGTGATCTCCAGCATGAGCAGGACGGCCGCTCACTCCAGCAGCAAACTCCGAACTCTTCTCCTGGGAAGCAGCATAGAGCGTTGGGCTCCAGGACAAGGCGGGGCTGGGCTGGTTCACGCTCCAGGCCTGAGCACCTGTCTGAACATCAGAGGGAAAAGAGGGGCCACAGGCCACCTGAGGGAGACACAGAACTTATTGGGAGTGAAAATAAGTGAAACAAAACTCCTCGGATCTTTTAGCGGCGGTCCAGTCCCGGAGCTCTTTGGAGAGATAAGAAATGCTTTACTCGTCTCTCGTAAGCAGCTGCACATCTGCTCTGTGGGACAAATGGGTGAGCCCGTCCTTTCCTGCGCAGCTGGGATGGAGTCGGCCGAAGGGCCGCCCTAGATGTGCTTCCGAGCTGGGTCCTCCTCAGGATTCGCTGGATTCTATTTCCAGCAAATGTGGGCTTCAAGAAAGACGAAGACCCCACGAAAGCCCTGAAAGGCCCAGAGCAGCGGAGAGCAGGACCGAGGGTCGTGTGGGTGTCCATGGTCACGGGCTTAGGAGGAACACAGGTGTCACCACCAGCAGATCTCCACGGGTCCACCCTGCCACCGAGGAACTTGGGTCAGTGTCCCCAGCAGGTTCCCAGTCCAGTGGTACAAGGTAGGACAGCGCTTCTCCAGCAAGTCCTGCCCCCTGAGGCTTCATAACTTCTGTCTCTAGAATCGTGCCAGGCTCGGGAGGATTGGGAAACAGTTACGGGTCACCCTCAGTCGCGCTTGCTTCTCTGGTAGAGCCCGGGCTGAGAGAGCCTCCTCGGGAACTTGGAGGTTCAAAAAATGCCACTTGCCAATAAAGGTTGCACAGCACAACCCACCACTTAAAATACCGTGAAATCATCCTTCAGAAGAGCGTGTCTTGAGCCTGGACCGTGAGTAAAGTCCTTTACTGGCTGGTGAGAACTAGGACTAATTGTACTGTCCGTCACCAGCTTGCGGAGTTGTGCGCATAAAATGTATGTGGACGTATGTTCACTGTATGCACACGTGTATGCGCACACACACGTGATTTGCGGAGTTCACACTTACCTGCGATCAGTCGTAGACAGGAAAGACCCTTGAACGTGGGAACTGAAGGCAGCGCAGCCCGGGACGCCTGCAGCCCGCAGGGAGGGGCGAAGGCCAGGGAATGCCCCCGGGAATGTCAAGGACCAGGCTGAGGAGAAGCTGGAGGTGGGAAGGGCTTGCAGAGCTCAAGCCAGGGGAAGAAGCAGCTTCACGAAAAGGCTTTCCTTGAGGAAACCAAAAGCACTGACCTCAGGCATGGAAACATTGTTTCTCCGAACGCCACAAAGGTACCAGCTTGGGCTTGATCTGGGAGGGCGCAGCCGTAAGTGTCCAGAGCGGCGGTTCCCTGGTGAGGGTCTGAGAGGAGAGTCCGCGCGCCCGGGAGGAGAGGACTCTTCCGCTCGGGGCAGTGGAGAGCAGCTCGCTCCGTCCGTCGGCTGACGTTTAAGCCTGGAGTCTGCTGCCGCCGGAAAGGGTTCTTCCTGGTGCTGGTGGGTGTGGTGTAGGGACGAGCCCTGCTCCCCTTCACCGCTGGGTGGTCGGTCCAGCCAGCACTAGCTGTGGCGACCGGGCATCCCAGAACACAGAAGATTCTGTCCTCTGTGAGGACCAGCTCTCCCCTCCGCTGGCCGGTGCTTGAGGGGGTGTGGGGACGCGCCTTGTCCAGGGTCACACGGGCGGCAAGGTTGGGAGTCACGGCTGGAACTGGTGGTCGGATTCTACTCCCTGTTGCCTTCGCAGGAGGGTCTCTGACCACACAAGGACGGTGGCTACTGAGTCATTCAAGACCCTCACCCTACTTCGCTCCTCTTCGTGGAGCACAGGATTACAAGAAACTTCGTTGTCCTTCGTATCTCCTTTGGCTCGGCTCATCAACAACAGAGGTGTCAGATTCATGAGAAAATGCACACTGTCCTTGAAAGCCAGGTCCTAATGGGGAGTCACCAGAACGTTCTCAATGCACAAACAGATCCCTATTTGCCTATGAATACTTTTTTGTCCTTATAAATCGTCTCTGATGTTAATTTTCAGGACAGAGGAATTTCTTCACGTCCTGTGGTCTCGTCTTCATCAGCTCGGGGAAGGCTGTGGCCACCCTGGGCAGCCCCCATCCCGGGATGGCCCAGTCTGCCCTGCTTGCTCCTGGTGAACCCTGGCCTTTGAGGCAGGCAGTTGGAGAAGCCTCTTCCCTATTCTATTGCTTTGTGACCAAGCAAGCCTTTGCTTTCGAGGACTAAAGAGCCAAGGGTCATGTCTCAACCTCAAAAATAGAGACAACACTCTGCAACAGCTCTGCAGTGTTTGCGTGCACAAATGTGTGTTTCCTTCCAAAATCAGGCCCAACATTAGTGAGCTCCTGAGTGAACCGGCAGTGAGGAGTGCGTGCAGGTAAAACGAGCCTCGTTCTCACAGAGAAATGTACCTAGTGCAGAAACTGTTACCGTTGAGTCTATTAAGAAATAAATGTGACAATGGAATGAGAGGATCCTACTTAATTACATATTTTTTTAAAAACCTAATGTAATAAGATAGATTTTAATATTCCCATCTTGAACCCAATGCCAGGAAGGACGTGAGGCTTGGTTCAGAGGCACGTGGGTCCGCACCCAGCCCCAGCTCCCCAGCTGCTCCGTTCCATGCTGCTTGCCCTCTGTTACTCAATCAGCAAGAAGCAGGGATGGTTCTCCCTGGACCTGGGGTGACAGTTCCGCACAGCTGCGTGCCTCCCACGAGGAGTCCCACTTTGCACAACTTCTGCAAAGGGTTTTCTGTGCTACAGGGCGCACCGTGGGTGCACCTCGGCCATCTGCCATGGACAGGGTGGTCGAGAATGGTCACAGGTCTTCTCAGAAAGCCACCAGCTGACTCCCACCTCTTCTGAAGGACTTCTGCAGTGGGGCGTTTGTTTCACGCCCATAGAAAGAGCAGGAAAGAGAAGATAAATTATGGACCAGCTCTGCGATGCCCAGCCATGACCCCTTATTTTCCTTTGTGCTCTGCTACACCTTAAACGAGTCCTATGTAGCATTGAAGAATTTACTCTCCAAACCGCTCTGGCACGAGACAGGGCAGAGGTACACTGATGGTCAAGGCTCAAGGGGTATTTCCATTTCGGTTGCATTATTGGTCATATGACCCACCAGACGCTTCCTGCCTTGACCTGAAGATGTTCCGCGTCTAGGTCTGCCAGATTGAGTAAGCAGATAAGCAAACACAAACATACAAAACTGGCTACCAAGCGAACTCAAATATTGATAACAATGAGTAACTTTTTAGTAAGAAGTATGTCCCATGCAGGCATGCTTATGGCGACAAAAAACGTATTGCTTACCTACAAGTCACATTTAATTGGGAGTCCTGTACTTCATCTGGCGGATCCGTCTGCATCCCAAGTAGTCCTCCGTGATCTGCTGGTTCGTGGAGCTCAGCTCAGCAAACCCTAAAGGCTGAAATGGAGCTGTTCCTTGATAAAGTCAACATTTGTCAAACCGAGGTCCAAAAATACTGCATCAGGGATGATCACATATTCTATAAGAATTTTTAAGTTTACTTCAAGATTATTTAGTAAGTTTAGTCTAAAAAATTCAAAGACATCTATATGACCACTTATATCCCCTTAACACTAAGGATCATTGCCTCGTTTCTTGTATTTGTCATCGAATTGTCAGCAACACCACCTGAGGGGTAACTCAGCAAATGAGACGAAGATGAAGGCCGATGCGTTCCATCGCATGATGGTTGAACGATGTCGTGCGCACGGCGGAAATGCAGGGGACCTATGGTCCCAGTGGGAAGGGGGTAAACAGGAGGAGTCTACCCGTGCCAATCCAAAAACCCCGCACAGGACAGGATGAATCCTGTTCAACCACTGGTTTTAGCTAAACATCACTCGTCACATTGAATTAATATTGTCAATTTTAATTGGTATTATAATTTGTGGTTTTTTAGTTGTATAAGAATTAAAAGGACACAGACCTTATATCAAACTATCTATGACCATATCTTAAGTAACATGATAAAAATCATTTATCACAATATTGTGGGACTACGAGATTTATTCTTTTTTCTCTTGTTGGAGGCTCTATATTTTACCTAATTATAAGAATTACGGCTGAAACGACACCTGACCTTCTCCTGCTTTTCTTTTGTTGTTGGTTGGTTTGTCCAGCTGCTGGCACAGTGTTCTCTGAGGCCAAACCACCGAGCTGGAGACCCCCCGTCCCAGCAGCCAGAAGCAGGCGCCCGTCGGCTAGCATCCAGTCTGGGTTCTTCACGCGACGCTGAGCTTGATGGTGGTGGAGGAGGGGAAAGAAGGAAAGGTTGACAGACTCGCCTGGCACATCCGCTTCCTTCCCTCACCCTCCTGGGCTGCGTGGCAGGACCGAGCAGACAGGCTACCTATAGACCCAGCGGGGAGGTCCATGACGTTTGCCGGGGCAGGCAGGCCCCCGTGGCTCCCTGGTGTGGGCTGCGCAACCTGGCAACCTGTGCTCCCAAAATCGTCTTCAGGGAGTTGTTCCCAAAATACCAGGACTATTTGCACTGTTCTTTTTCTAGCCTAAATTTAAACCAAGACAAATGAGACTCCAAAATGCTGACATTAAAAAAAAAAAAGTTATAAAGAAATTTTTTTCTAACTTTGAAGCATATTTTCTCTAACTTCTGAATGTAGCTGGAAAGTTTTAGATCCCGCTGTAAACCGTTCAAAAGAAGCGAGGTCAGGTCATCTCACCCACTTCTTCAAAACAGGGTGTAAAGAAAACCAAAGGAAATTAAACCACAGAAATGTGCTGTAGTGAGTTACAGATGTGACTCGAACCCATGGGCGGGGAAGCTTGGAGTGGAGGCTGAAACCCCATTCTCGGCATCGGGCATCATGAATTTGACCTGAGACCCTACCACCGTCCATCTGAGCTTAAATTACATTGATCCCGGCACTTTAGTGAAATGTTAACTTTAATGATACGGTAGTTCTATTTCCAGCAGAGCTGTCTAGGTTTGGTCGAACACAGGGAACGTGGCTGTAAGAAGCTTTACTGGCCTCTCTTGACTACCGGCTTATTCCAACTAGAG
Source organism: Lontra canadensis (assembly GCF_010015895.1). Classification (NCBI taxonomy): domain Eukaryota; kingdom Metazoa; phylum Chordata; class Mammalia; order Carnivora; family Mustelidae; genus Lontra; species Lontra canadensis. The sequence goes on from NW_022631091.1 coordinate 6,896,972, forward strand.
TTCCGCAAGTACGGACGTGCCCCACTGTCACACTCAGTCAACTCTCAAATAAGGAAATTTTCTGGAAAAAAAACTTAAAACCTAAAAAGTAAAATTCTTGGAGACTCTGTGAAAATGATCTTTTTTAAATCAAGAGGCATTTTCTTTTTATTTACTCGTGAAGACTGAAGATTGGTGATCCGGGTCCTTTCAGCGGGCCAGTGGCTGCACAGCTGTGGGCCAGTGACTGAGTTTCCATGGCCTTACCCCAGCAGCTGGAGACGGCGGCCAAACCAGAGGCACCCAGTCCTCTTGCTGTTAGCTCCAGGCAGAGGGGCGCAGTGGAAAACAGGTCTCCTGCCCACAATATTAAAAAAAAAATGCATGTGTGTATGGCAGGAAGATTTCCCGTAGCCGTGAGCAATGCGTCTGGCCTCGTCCTTCACACGGGTGCAGTTCTCAGTCTACTTTGGAATCCAGACTGAGCGCTGAGGGGACAGCCACCTGAGCTCCCGTGCCCCGCCGGGAAAGTCCGTCCATCCAGGTCATGTGAGTGTCCGTCTCCTCTTTAACTTACTTTTGATTTTTCACATGGCTCACTTTATGTCTAAATACATTCTTAGTATCGTGAAATATTTTTAAAAAGATGAAAAGCAAATATACACTCTTCAGTTACTTGTCGTCTACGCAGCTACTGCCTGATCAATACCAAGGCTGACCAGGAGATCAAAAGACCTGCTTGTCTGCTCCAGACCGTGACCCTTCCCCTGCTCGCAGGGTTCACCACTTTTCTGTCTATAAACCTACCCACGCATCAGCTTTTCTGAAAACGTCTAACACAGAAGCCTACATCCCTAAGTCGGACGGTGCCGTGCGCTGGTGGCCTGCTGAAACACGGCCCCGCAGCACTTTCTCTCAGTGCTCTGTCTGGGAGATGCACCTGTTCCTGCTTGCCACTGCGGTCCCTCTGGTTCTGTTGCTCGATATGATTCTGCTCCCCAGAACCTCCTGTGGAGAAAGTCGGGGCTGCTCACGGTGAGTCAATACCAGTCTCTCTGCTGGGAATCCCCCCTGTGCCGGCCTCTGTGACCATGGGCGTGAGCCTCACCCTGGGGGTGGGCTTGCTGGGGGAAGGTGTGCATGTTGTTGCCCGTCGAGATGGACTCAAACCGCTTCCGGGGTGGCTGTGCTGACTCACATCCCCCAACAGTGTGTGAGGGCTGCCCTACCCCGGGGCTTGCCTGTGCACGCCCAGGAAGGGCAGTGTCAGTCCGGGCGGTGCCGGGGGCTGGGGATGCCTCCGCTACTCCGTCAGCTACTCCGTAGTTCCCGGCGGGAGCGTCTTTTCCCCTGTTCGCTGGCCCCTGGGACATCCCTGTTCCTAAGCTTAAGTCTCGCCCACGCTTTTCCTTAGTGTTGACTGCGTTGTTGTGTTGATATGAAGATGATCTCAGTATATTCTGGATAAGGGTTCTCTGTTCATTCAAGGAATGTGCTTCCTTCCTCTGCTTTACCTCTGCTCTCTCTTAATGGGAGTCTTGATGAACCTCTATCTAGTCTGACATTTTCTGTTTTTCTTTTTTGGCTACTGCAGACTTCTTGAAAGTTATTTTACTTTTTGATTTTTTTCATTTTTCTTTCTCCTAATATATGCACTTAAGGCTGTAAATGAGCCTTTAAGTACGTCTTTAGTAGGATTTTGTGTTTTCATGTGCATTATTTTCCGTCACTCCTTTTATACTAGTTTTAAATTTCATGGTGATTTGATTTTTTCTTAAACATATGTGCTACTTGGAAGTAAAATGTTTAAATTCCAACATATGAATATTTTCTAGCCATCTTGTTGGTGGTGATTGCTTGGTGGTTTCACTGCGGTCGGATGAGCTGCTCGGCATGAACTCAGTACTTTGGAGTCTGCTGGGACTCGGGGAAGGGAAAACTTAGGGTTTCCTGTGCCTGCGAGAGAACAAAGCAGCAGAGAAGGTTATAAAAGCTTAAGCTATTAGAACTGCCACTTACATATGAAGAAATTAAAGGAGATCATACTTGTGAAAACATTAGAAAATTGAAATATATGAATATATTTTTTAAGATTTTATTATTTGAGAGCGAAAGAGAGAGCGCGCACGCGCGCACAAGCGGGGGAGGGGCAGAGTCAGATGGAGAAGCAGGCCCCCCGCTGAACAGGGAGCCCAACGCGGGGCTCGAACCCAGGACGCTGGGACCATGACCTGAGCCGAAGGCAGACACTTAACGCACTGAGCCCCCCAGGCGCCCCGAAATTCGTTTTAAAGTCCGTCGTCATTGCTACCGTTTCCAGTTACGCGATTTCTTCCTCTTCTCTTCGCGTCGACGCGGGGCACCGGCCGGGTTAAGCACAGCTTCCGGGTCTGGGTCACTGGAAACCGGGGTCTCCGACGTCTCCACGGCGGCTGCGAGCGCCCCAGCCAGGTCGCCCGCACGCGCGTGCACCCCGCCGCGAGGACCAGCGCGGACCGGCGGAGGACGACGGTGTCTGCGCGGTCACTTCGTGTCCATCACGCGCTGGGACCACGGGCTTCGGGGTGCGGCGGGTCAAACAGACGCGGCGTTGGTGTCCGCGTCCCGCGTCGTCCCGCGTCCCTCCCACGGCCCTCAGCCGCCTGGGAGCCCCGCTCGGGCTCAGCTGGTCTGCCGGGCCCTCGGCGCTGGCCACGGCTCCCTTCGTCCCTCCCCTACCCCCACCCGCCGGCCCCGCCTCCCAGCCCCCGTTCTCCTTCCCTGCCGGCCACCCCCATGCGGGGACCCCGCCCCACCCAAATGCCGTCACCACCTGCGGGCACCTGGCAGGGGACCGGCTGCCGCCCCCGCGCCACCTGCCGCGCCTGGAAAACGTGGGGCTCCCTGAGCAGCTGCGCCTCCCACCGCGGATAACCCTCTGGTCATCCGGGCCCTGCAGTGTCTGCCCGGGTGGGGGAGGGGGGCCTGGGGATGTGGTCCCCACCCCTCCCAGCCTCTGGGCCGCCCTGGGGTTCAATTTGCCAGTGGACGGACGGGACGGTCCCCTTGCCCCTGTGTCCTTGCTCCGGACTGCGTCCTCCCAGTTCACCTGCTTGTAGCTCACCGGGCTCACAGGCCCCACCCCCTCCCCGGACCCGCCCACCACGTGTCACAGGCCCCACCCCCTCCCCAGGATCCGCCCACCACGTGTCAC
>NW_022631091.1:6900153-7126475 GCF_010015895.1 Lontra canadensis
CCGCCCACCACGTGTCACAGGACCCCACCCCTTCCCAGAACCCGCCCCTTCCCGGGTATCCGCCCATCACGCGTCACAGGACCCCATGCCCTCCCCAGGATCCGCCCGCCATATGTCACAGGACCTCACCCCTCCCCCGGGACCCTCCCACCACGCGTCACAGGCCCCACCCCTTCCCTGGATCCGCCCACCTCGCGTCACAGGACCCCACCCCTTCCCTGGATCCGCCCACCACGCGTCACAGGCCCCACCCCTTCCCTGGATCCGCCCACCACGCGTCACAGGCCCCACCCCTTCCCAGGACCCGCCCACCACGTGTCACAGGCCCCACCCCTTCCCTGGATCCGCCCACCACGTGTCACAGGCCCCACCCCTTCCCTGGATCCGCCCACCACGCGTCACAGGACCCCACCCTTCCCCACGCACGGGCTGGTCACGTGCCTCACTTCCCACTGGTTGCCTCGCGCGGGCGCCCGAGTGGTCCCCGAGGCTGCATGAGCGGGGCCCGCGGGCCGTGGCAGTTGGGGAGCTGCGGTGTGGCGAGGGCCCCTCCCGCACACACCCTGCGGACGCACAGGCGGCGGCACGCGCACGTTCCACGCCCACTCTCACACGCAGACGTGCACGCGCACAGACACACGCATCATCAAGCACGCGCGTGGAGCGCAAGCCTGATTCTCGCGCAGACGCAGTCCGTGGCCCTGGCGCCGGGCGACGTGCTCCAAGCGTCCGGCGTCCGGGAAGCCGCGTCTACGCGGCGGCGCGGAGCGGCTGCAAACAGCCGGCGCTGCGGCGGACCTGTCGCTGCCCGAGGGCCGGAGATGCCGCTTTGCGTGTCAGCTGCGTGTCCCCGAGCCGGGCAAGCCCGACCGGCTGCTCCGGACACCCGCACCCGCCTCGCCTCACGCAGCAGCCCCCGTGCGCGCTCCGGCCCGTCCCCGCGGCCTTGTCAGCGGCAACTGCGAGCCCTCACGGCCGGCCCGTGGGCGAGGACGCCAGGGACACAGCCACGCCAGGGCTGTCCTCCGGCGCACGGGCCGGGACCCGGGGCTCTCCGGGGAGCGCGGCCACGGCTGGGTCACCGAGCGCCCCTCGCGGCCCTGCTCCTTCTCCCACGGCCACAGAGCTGCCGGACGGCTCTGTCTGCGCGCCCCGGGCCCGAGACCGCCCCTGCCCCGGGGAGCGCGATGGAGCAGGGCCTGCCCCCCTCCGGCCACCCCCGGGCACCCCCAGGCACCCCGCCATCTCCAGGATCCTTCTCGGACGCCTGGTTTTCAGACTCCCCCGCGCTTCCTTGACCCTCGTCCAAGGCCGTCGAGCTTTCGCGAGGACTTGTGCCCCGGGAGTGCGTCGGGGAAGCGCAGACCCTTTCCTGGGAACGAGGAGGGGGCGGGCCTGGCGGCGGGACCCCGCTCCGTCGGGGCAGCGCCCCAGCAGTCGCAGACGTGCTTGTCCTCCCGTCCTAGGTCTCCTTCCCCCTTGTCGCTGGCCCAAAGCCCGGATGCTTCGCGCGTCCGCGGAGACAGGCTCGGGGGTCCTGCCCAGAGCGCAGACAGCGAAGACGCTGCCGACGGAGCTTCCGACTCCTGAGCCGGTTCGTGCCGACAGCGCCGGCGGGCGGCGTGGAAGGGGCACCGTGCTCGCGCGGCTCGGCCCGGCTGCTCTTGCCAGAGGACCACGTCCCACACCGAGTGATTCCCAGACAAGGGCCCTCGCCGAGCGCCAGGGGAGCATGTGCTCCAGCGGCCCCTCATGGTGTCCCTCATCGATGCACGTTTTCCCCCGGGAGGTAAGGATTCTGACCTTTCCCTGAAACCCAGAGAGAGCTCGGCGTCCCGGGACACAGACAGTCCCGGCCTGGCTTCGGCGCACTCCAGCCGGGCGATGGGCAGACCCCACGGCCCAAGGCGTACCGAGTGCCGTCCGCGCCAGGGCTGGGGGCCCGCGGTACCGGATAGCAGCCTGAAGAGCGGAGTCAGAATGGCCGAATCCCACCTTCTGCCTTTTCGATCCCAGCGGTTTGTGCTTCAGTGACCGCAGTGGAGCCCCTGCCGCCAGCCCGTCTCCGTCCTCCAGCATGGGCAGGGAGAGAGAGGGCTTCCACTCGGGTCTGGAGGACGCAGAAGGCTTCAGCCGCAGAGCGCAGCACCTGCAGACGCGGAGGGAGCTGGCAGACTCTGTAAAAAGTAAGGCTAAAATAATTGCGATTTTTAAGGAAGCAATTTCACAGATTCAGCATTTAGATAAACCAAAGACGCGGTATTTTAAAATTTATTTAAACAACTCGAAATGTACCTATACATAGATAGTCTAACTGTGCATACGTGTGCCTTGGGCTAAAATATGTAGTACCTATATGTCGATATGTGTGAATGTTGACAAATACTTGTGAATCTCTCCTGCGGTAAGTAATGCTACATTTCCCCAAGGAACAGTGCACAAGGAGGACAGGGACGGGCTTTCACCAATTAAAGGACAAAATGCTTACTTAGGGAAAGAAGTTCCATTTCCTGTCACTTTCCGGAAGCCTCTGCCTGGTCTCCAGCGTCTGGAGGTCTTGATGCTCGTTGGGAGGAAACACCTTCGAAAATGGGCTCTTCTTTTTTTAAGCATCTGTGGTAAGAATACGTGTCAGTATTAGTCAAAATCATGGCAATTCTGTGTTTTCGATTTTTGTTAGTTTTATGGGAAGAATTTACACTCCACAACATTCACCCTTTAAAAGGTACGATTATTTTTGCCATTTTCACAGAGTCGGCAAACGCTCACCACAGTCCACATCCAGGACTTGCCGCCAGACACGGGACCCCGGACGCCCGGGCCACGCGCCCTCTCCTGTGTCCCCGGACCTGCCCCGCGCGGACGTGCCACGCGAGGACCCCTCCTTAGCTGGGCAGGGCCGCGGGCTGCGACACGGGGCTCTTCGTGGGGCGGGGGGGGGGGGGGGGGGCGGGCAGCGGACCCACGCGTGGTCGCACCGGAGCTGCTTCACCTGCTCTGTGGGTCCCAGCTCTGCCCTCGGCTCTGCGGGCTCTCAAGCTCCGCGAAGCGCAAGGTGCGCCGCCCGGGACACTCACTTCGCGGGGCCGAGGACGTCCTGCCAGCACCCGCCGCAAGCGAGACCAGTGGCCCAGGGCCGTGCGGGGACAAGGGGCCCGAGGTCACCGGCGAGAGCGCGGCCCTCTGGCCGCGTCCGCAGAGTTTATTTCGGGTTCTGGGGTCGGACAGGAAGAGTGAGGCCAGTTCAGCCCGGGGCTGCGGGGCCCTGCACCTGCCCGCCTGGGCCCCGGGACAAGCCCCGGCAGCCGTGGGGGAAGCGGCGAGGGTTTCCACGTGCAGCGGCCGGAAGCAGGTTGCGCGCCGCCGGGACCGCCGCGGGGACAAGGACGCGCACGTGTGCGACTCACGGTGGCGGCCCGGGTGCGGCTCCCCGAAGCCGGAGCACGTGCGACGTCGGAGTTGGATTTGCTCGTAAATATGATGAGTTTTTCTCCAGGAACTCGGGAAACTGTGGGCGCCTCGTGGGATGCAGGGGAGCGAGGAAGCGGCGTCCATCCTCGAGGCCTTGGGGTGAGTCGGGAAGCCCCGCCGCGCGGCCGCTCTGGTTCGCCAGGTCTGCAAGCCCCGGAGCAGCCGCGCCCCCGGGCTTCATGCCCCACCTGCCTGCCGGGCGTCGCGGCGCTGTCCTCGGATGCGCGGAGACTTGCGCGGCTAGAGGGGGCGCGCACCTGCTGCGTGGCCAGCCCTGCGGCCGAGGACCACGAGGCACAGACAGATGCGGGCGGCGGGTTTTCTGGAGGAAAGAAGAAAGGCCGAGAGCAGCCGTCCTGCGTCCTCACGACCAGGTGATGCGGTGGAATCTCCTTAGGCCTCGGGAAAGGCGGCTGCCGGCATTTCTCAGCAATTAATGCTTTAACGTTACTTAACCCAACTACTGGGTTGGCGGTTTCTCATCGAGCACATGGTGTAGCTGAGAAACGCGGCTATGGAAGGGAACGGACGGAAGACACAAAGGGCCGGCATTGTGCTGTAGTAGAAGCACCGGTGGGCGCCCGGGTGGGGCCGCGAGTCAACCGTCCAACTCTGGATTTCCGCTCAGGTCCGGATTTCAGGGCGGTGACATCGAGCCCTCTGTCGGGCTCCACGCGGAGCGTGACGTCTGCTTGAGACTCTCTGTCCCTCTCCCTCTGCCCCTTCTCTGCTCTAAAGTAAAAAAGAATAAGAAGAACGGAAACGTTGTGGGATGTGAGGACAATCTGGCTGGGACATCTGTCAGTCCGTTGATCGCCGGGGTCGACTTGCTGACCTGGCCGGCCGGGTGGGGTCCCCAACCGCATCCTTCACCGATCCCTGTGTGTCCCTCTGGAAGCTGCTCTGTGGTCCGCGCCAGCCCTTCTGCCAAGAGGAGGACGGTTCTTCAGTCAAGGGCAGTGAGTGACAGCGTCCTCTGCTCCGTCCTCCAAAGGAGCCCTCAGTCCGTTTGTGCAGGACGTCGGGTGGTCAAGCCACCAAGACCCAGACGCCTCCAATAAGGCACGTGTGCGGCCTCTGCCCTTCATTAAAATTCAAAACAAAAACAAAATCAAAACAAAACACACCAAAAAGCCCTCTACAGTCTTTTAATTGTGTGGCGTTTCTTTTGAAAATGCTTCCAAGGCACACTTGGAAAGACTTTCACATTCGTGCACTACAAACAGGAGCCCGTTTTTTTTCCATTTAAGATGGCATCAGCCTTCTGTATGCATTTCTCATTGATCAGTGTTTCTGCCCTAGTGGAGCCTCTTGCCGATAACTAACAGTGTTTATCTCACAGGCATGACGGAAAATCGTGAAGAATGTATAAATAAGAAGATAACGGAAGCCCACATACTCTGCTGCCAGCCAAAGAAATAAAATATCACCAACCCCATAAGGGCAAGGCCTCCTTCCCCAGTGCAGAAGTGAGCATCACATGAGCTCACAATCCTTCCCAAACACTCATTCCCATTTCACTAGACACGTATGCAGTCCTACATGATATTTGGTATTGACGTGTAGGCGTTAGAATATACCTGAATAGAATCTTACTCTCTATGTCTTTATAACTTGCTGTGTATACTAAACGCTCGGGGGATTAATTCATATTAAGTGTGTAGAGATTGCTAATTTTTATTTCTGTATATCATTGTGTGAATGAACGTGACATCATAAACATGTTCTCTGGGTTTGGCCAGCTAAGAAGACACATAAAATTAACCCTTACACACCAGTCTCCTACATGCTTCATTGACTTTTTTTTTGTATTTTAATTTTCTAAATTTATTTTTAAGATTTCTTTTCAGTGTTCCAGAATTCATTGTTTATGTACTACACCCAGTGCTCCTTGCAATACATACCCTCCATAATACCCACCACCAGACTCACCCAACCTCCCTACCCCTCCAAAACCCCCAGTTTGTTTCTCAGAGTCCACAGTCTCTCATGGTTCGTCTCCCCCTCCCATTTCCCCCACTCCCTTCTCTTCTCCATCTCCCCATGTCCTCCATGTTATTCCTTATGTTCCACAAATAAGTGAAACCATATGATAATTGACTTTCTCTGCTTGACTTATTTCACTCAGCATAATCTCCTCCAGACCCGTCCATGTTGCTACAAAAGTTGAGTATTCATCCTTTCTGATGGAGGCATCATACTCCATAGTGTATATGGACCACATCTTCCTTATCCATTCGTCCGTTGAAGGGCATCTTGGTTCTTTCCACAGTTTGGCGACTGTGGCCATTGCCGCTATAAACACTGGGGTACAGATGGACCTTCTTTTCACTACATCTGTATCTTTGGGGTAATTACCCAGTAGTGCAATGGCAGGGTCATAGGGAAGCTCTATTTTTAATTTCTTGAGGAATCTCCACACTGTTTTCCAAAGTGGCTGCACCAACTTTCATTCCCACCAACAGTGTAAGAGGGTTCCCCTTTCTCCACATCCCTCCAACACATGTCGTTTCCTGTCTTGCTAATTTTGGCCATTCTAACTGGTGTAAGGTGATATCTCAATGTGGTTTTAATTTGAATCTCCCTGATGGCCAGTGATGATGAACATTTTTTCATGTGTCTGATAGCCATTTGTATGTCTTCATTGGAGAAGTGTCTGTTCATCTCTTCTGCCCATTTTTTGATATGATTATCTGTTTTGTGTGTGTTGAGTTTGAGGAGTTCTTTATAGATCCTGGATATCAACCTTTTGTCTATACTGTCATTTGTGAATATCTTCTCCCATTCCGTGGGTTGCCCCTTTGTTTTGTTGACTGTCTCCTTTGCTGTGCAGAAGCTTTTGATCTTGATGAAGTCCCAAAAGTTCATTTTCCCTTTTGTTTCCTTTGCCTTTGGAGACATATCTTGAAAGAAGTTGCTGTGGCTGATATCGAAGAGGTTACTCCCTATGTTCTCCTCTAGGATTCTGACGGATTCTTGTCTCACATTGAGGTCTTTTATCCATTTTGAGTTTATCTTTGTGTATGGTGTAAGAGAATGGTCGAGTTTCATTCTTCTACATATAGCTGTCCAATTTTCCCAGCACCATTTATTGAAGAGACTTTTTTCCACTGTATATTTTTTCCTGCTTTGTCAAATAGTATTTGACCATAGAGTTGAGGGTCCAAATCTGGGCTCTCTATTCTGTTCCACTGGTCTATGTGTCTTGAAAACTCCAGCTTCTGACCTCGGCCGCTCCATCCCCAAGATTCACCTCATTAGAACAAGAGGTGCTCCCAGCACTCGATCCCCTATGAACTTGCATGGATTTTAGGAGTTCTGTGCCAGGAACTGAGGGTCAGAGGAATTCTCTGTTATTTTACAGGTATTAAACCAAATTCCCAATTTGCTTAATCAGGTTCATCTGATGTGTGAGCTGGTATTCTTTTCACCATGAAATAAAATGTTTCCTAAAAGAAAGCCAACCATGGAGATCTTTTATAATCACTAAATAAAATAGAATTTCCATCTTCTGTATTAAAAAAAGAAAACTGTGTTTTCTTTTCATTGCTTGGAAATCTTAGCATATCTTGTCATCCTATGACTCAATATTATCTGGCTGGTTGGGGGAAAGGGAGAGTCCACAGCTGGTTGCCAGGTTGCTGAGAACTGAAGCTGGGATTTGTGCCAATTCTGTTGAGGACCTGGAGGTCACTTCCATGGTTCCAGGCCATGCTGGTAGCACACGTGTGCTGGGGAGCTGGCAAGGCCCCTCCTTGCCTGTGCACTTATCACACACATGTCACCAATATTCATCACTCACACTCATCAACACCATCAGAAGGGACAAGGAGAAATTCGGAGATTGTTACAGATTCGTGCCCAGAGGCCAGGGGGCCAAGAGGTACGAGTCCCATTTTACTCTGGTGAGCTCTGGTGAGTTTCAAGTTTGGCATGAATTCCTTACCAAAAAGCAGGATGCTGTGTTCACTTGAAGCAAATTCAAAATGACCTGAACGAAGTGTTCATTGTTCCCCTCTTCTGTTTGCAGTTCATAAAGAGTTTGGATGGTCTCCCGGGAGATGACATGATCTGGCTCTGAGCCCACTTTTGATAAAGCCCAGAGCAAAATCAGTAAACCCTGGGAAGATCTTCTAACCTTTTTTTCTGCTTGCAATTTTCCTTTTAATATAAATCCCCATAAAATTGGCAGTTACAGCAGAAGAGGTGGAGGCCCAGCCGTCAGCCAGGAGTGGGTTGCTCTACGGACCCATGGTCTGGGGCCTGAGGGCCAGGGACAAGCATGCCAGGCTGGAGACTCCTCCTGGTCTGGAGTAGGGACCCTGTCCCACACCAGTCTGCATGGTGGCTGAGGGTGTGGGGGACGATGTGAGGACCATAGTGCCGGGGCAGGTGGAGAGAAGTCTGTTGAACGACAGCATGTTTCTGTCCTTGTCCCGCTTGTCTCTGTCCTTCACCCCAGAGAGCACTGTCCTTCATGGACACCCAAGCTGGGGCTCATTGTGTTATCTGACTTGGAGCAAAATCTTTGAGGATTCAAGCTTTCACCAATATCTTTTAGGAGAGGCACTGAAATGTCCATGGAGAGTTAATATGTGCGTATTTCAGGTCACGGAGCCCGCATTGGGTCCCATGTTTATGGGTTAGCTCTGGATGGGTTAGCTGCTGGGTCACAAATATTTGCTGAGGACCTGGTCTTCCCTCTCCAGCAGGAGCAGGGCTTGCAGTTCTGCGTGGAGGGGAGACATGGCTCTGTGCTTCTGGAGTATGAGGAAAGCCATGGGACGTTTCCTTTGAAAATAAACAGTTACACCATTGGGAGACGTATGTCTGTTTTCTCTTCTTCTGTCATTCACACTGGTGATCCTGAAGTGATGTTGGCATAGGTGGTCAGCACTTGGCCAGCACTCCCTGGCTCAGGTGGACCCCATTAAAATAAATGATGGAGGGAGTACTATTGCATTTAAACATTTCCCCATTAAAAATGTGTTTGTAATATTCAGGTATAATCCACTCAGTCTAGGTTCTTAAGAAGAATCTGTAGAAAGTGTCTGTAACTCAGGACTTGACTGACTCTAGATAATAGAGTGAAAACTACATCCAGCCCCTAACGCGCTGTGTGTCCACCCACCTGTGCATGTTCAAGTGACGCATTAATGGATCTGGTGAACGTGGGTTCTTCAGAGACTATAATGGCCTCTGTGGGGCACTCATGGTTTAATCCTTTCAGCCTGGGTTCTCTTAGTAGAAATTATTCATGTATTTCTTCTGGGTAGGGTGTTCGTACACGAGCTTATTAATCAGGCGGCCTGAGTGGCAGTGTTTCCTTCTTTGAAGTTTGCTCTTTGAGTTTGTAGTTCGGTCTTGTTTCAGTTTTCTGTGTCTTTGGCTTAGTAACTGGGTCTCTTTGAGTTTTGAGTTCTCTTTGTAGATTTCTCATGTATTTGTGATTATGGATAAAACCTCTCCTGAGGAGAAGATTCACTTTACGTTTAGAGGTGAGATTCCGAGCAGATCCCACTGGGGTGGTGGCATGAATGCTGTGATGTTTCCAAGAGAACACCGTTAGTCCCTCTGTCCAACAATGGATAATACACACTAGAGTCATGGTTTCCACCCATGGTCAAGGAACCCTCTGCATCATGCATGGTCCCTTCAGGAACCACTGAAGAGGGAAGGGGAGGGAGTGCATCACAAACCATGTGTATAATAATAAACTCATAACATCAGAACAACACAGGATGCCTTGACAGGGTCATGTTAACAATCAATAAACAAATTTTACTGGAGTTAAGGAATGTTGCAAAGATGCTTGTTTCATAGGAGGTTGGAAACAGTTTGGACCAACTATCACAAAACCACACAATGCCACCGTAACTTCTGACTGTGCTCTAGGGCAGGTCGTGTCTACACTATGTGTTTTTCCCTACATGCTGGAGCTCAGAAGCTCTGGAGGTCTAGAGCCACAGGCAGCTTTGTCGCCAAGACCTAACGGAAACTCCTTCTTCCCTGCCTGTGTTAGTCACTCTCAGCAAAGTCCCAAAGCTTTGCCATTTGTACCCTAAACTTCTGTTAGTGTCAGTGGTGAAGAAGAAACACAACATTTACTCAGATTGAATAAACCAAGAATATGTAACCCTTTTCTTAGGCTCAAGACTGATACTATCTTCCTCATAAGCCTTGGAATTAGGAAGTTGGGATTAGAAAAGGAAACATTAACAGTCTTGTCCTTCTATCCAGCTTAAAATGTAAGCCCACAGCTTAGTCTCTCCTGGAACCACCTAGACACTCAACCCCCTCCTCCTTCTGCCAGCATGAGTGCCTGGGATGCTCCTGTGATGGAGGCAGGTGGAGGCTCCCCCTGCCGTGCCCTTTGCTTCTCATGCAGTTGCACATCTGCCTCATACTTTGCTGGCATTTGGTGTGAAAGGGGGGGGGGGGTGCCTTCTTTTGGCTCAAGTACTGCTCAAAGCTCGTAGTGGTTTCTGCAGACTCCATCCTGCTTTGGCTCCTACTGGCTGTAGATCCCTCCAACGTTCTACCTGTGGTCTCCACCCAGCACCTTGGCTCAGCAAGAACACACCAGCTGTGCCACAGGGCGAGCTCGTCTCATTGTGGGGCACATGGCTGTTGGCAGGAGAGGTGTTTTCTTGACTGTGGTGTCACAGCCACATGGCATCCAAGAGACTTGCAAGGGCCAAGCTAAGCATCCTTCTGTTGAGCAGGACACACTGCTTCTCACCTGGGCTTCCAGGGTTCTCCAAGCCCCTGACAGGCCATAAACCATCCACCTCCCCACCCCACTCTGATTCTTTCCCTAAACTAACATTCACATATGTCCTTCCCAGGCCAGAAGAGACCTTCACTGCCATCTTCTGTCTCTTCTACTCACCATCTTTCATGACAGAAACCACCATATCTCTCTCTGTACCAGGCACGGCACTAAATCTTCTGCTCATTTTTCTGACAACAGATTCTGAGACAGTGAGTGCTGTTATTGTCATTATCTCAATTATGCAGTCATGGAAACGGGATATCGAGAAGTTATAGCACCTACTTACGATCTCGCACCTTGGGAGTGATAATCACCACCACCCTGTCCTGCCCCACATTCAGACTTCATGAGGACACTGAGACATGGTCAGTGAGGGAGCACACTTTCCAGATGGAAACCTGCCCACAGCCACCCACCAGTGACAGTGCCTGGATGGGAGCTCCAGACTCTGTCCTGGAGTCTAGGGGGTGGCCCCTCAGTCTGGTTTTGTTGTGGTATAGCCTCACCCCTTTCCCTAAGTGCTGTCTATGGCTGCTTTCCAGCTACAGCAACAGAGTTGAATAGTTGCAACCAAAACCAAATGTCTTGCAAACCCTAAAATACATATGCTTGGCCCTTTTTAGAAAGTTTGCTGACCCCCGTCTAAGCCACCCAGATCGCATGTCACCCACCACACACTAAGCCTTGACGGAGAGGCAGAAATGGCTTTCTCTGCACTGCAGGAAGCCATCTGGAGTCTTCCCTACATGGCATGCTGTCTCGCTAGAGAGGATGCAGGTGCCCCTTTTGCTTCAGGGCGATAACTGTTGCAGTGATTGGATTTCTAGATGGGAGGACAAGGGGCTAGATTTAAGGGGTGTGTTCTTTGCATGGCTCTAACATTTGCAAGCAATCTCTGTCCCAGTTATCTCCATCTTCCCTCATGTAGCACTCACAAAGGCAGGTGTGTGTGCAAGTGGGCTGGGCCAAGGGAAACATACCAAGACAGAGCTTTCACACCTGAGGGTCACCTCCCCAGCTACTTAGACCTGCTCATTGGGACTCAGTTATCATGCCCGGTTCCACTTCCTTTGGTTTATTTCTTTCCTGGGATGTACTCACACTCTCTTCCAAGAGGACTTTCAGCAGGCTTTCCCCATTGACTTCCAGATATGGTCAGTTGTGTCTGAATCCCAGATGATGCTCAATTAGGACCACCATTACACTGCATATACAAGCACCAGAGGCTTGTTCCAGAGTTTCAGTGTCAGTGGGAATGTAGCCCAATCAGTAATCAGTACCCACATTGGTCCCTACCAAAGTGGAGGGGGATAGGAAGTAAGTAAAGTAAGTACCAAGGCTCATGCTTATATGGAAAGGAAACGGTGAACCAGATTCCTTGCTGTTAGGGACACAAGATTCTTTTGTGCTGGCAAGATCCAGGCACAAAACCCGCCATTAACACTGACTCATGAATCATAAAATTATTATTAGGAAAAATTAAGGAGAGGCACAAGTGAATATCCAAATGACAAAAAATAATCTATTCTTAGTTTATTTTCATGTAAAGTTATGTAAATGAAACCATCTGGTTTTCTACATCTTTTCATAGTCTTCCTAGCCTGCAGTAAGTTTTTCAAACTGCAAGTGGACACAGACGACATGTGTCATTACTTGGAACCAAGGCGTGCAAGCATCGTTAGCGTGAAGACTTAAAACGGCATCCTTCGTGTGTTTTTTGTAATGCTCTTCGGAACTTGTCAGGGATTCTAAAAATGATTTTTTATTCCCAGAAAATGTGTTATGTTTTAACAAAGGCCATTTATTAACTACTCACTAACAAAGGGGATAAGACAATATCGATCACATGCAAATTTATAATTGACTCCACGTTGAACAGACACCTAGTTCTCCACTCGAGACCCTGAAGCTGTCACCATGGTGCCCCCAGAACTCCACAACACAGAGGGTAGAACATAGCTCATTTCACTAGTTTTCTAGTCTCCTGGCTTTTTCAAGGAAGAATGGCTGCCATTTTTTTAAACATTCTCTCATAGTCACAGTACTTAGTTCTTGGAAACTAAACATCAGTACTAAGAAAAATTTTAAGTATGTAAAGTTGTTCCAGAAGTATCAGTGATCAGCCCATGTATATGAACAGGGCTTCCCATGGTGATCTGATGGGTTGGCTCTAAAGGATAAATAAATTCTACATTAAAATTTGAACCTCCAAGAGTGCTCCTAAACCAACAGTGCCCCCCGGCTCCTAACAAGAGTAAATGCAAATCTTCTTTAAAGGAAAGCATTTCAGGGCATCTGGGTGGCTCAGTCAGTTAAACATCTGCCTTTGGCTCAGATCATGATCCCAGAGTCCTGGGATCAAGTCCGGCATTGGGACACACAAAGATAAACTCAAAGTGGATAAAAGACCTCAACGTGAGACAGGAATCCATCAGAATCCTAGAGGAGAACATAGGCAGTAATCTCTTCGATATCAGCCACAGCAAGCTCTTTCAAGATAGGTCTCCAAAGGCAAAGGAAACAAAAGCCAAAATAAACTTTTGAGACTTCATCAAAATCAAAAGCTTCTGCACAGCAAAGGAAACAGTCAAGAAAACAAAGAGGCAACCCACGGAATGGGAGAAGATATTTGCAAATGACAGTACAGACAAAAGATTGATATCCAGGATCTATAAAGAACTCCTCAAACTCAACACACACAAAACAGATAATCATATCAAAAAATGGGCAGAAGAGATGAACAGACACTTCTCCAATGAAGACATACAAATGGCTATCAGATACATGAAAAAAACGTTCATCATCACAAGCCATCAGGGAGATTCAAATTAAAACCACATTGAGATACCACCTTACACCAGTTAGAATGGCCAAAATTAACAAGACAGGAAACAACATGTGTTGGAGAGGATGTGGAGAAAGGGGAACCCTCTTACACTGTTGGTGGGAATGCAAGTTGGTGCAGCCTCTTTGGAGAACAGTGTGGAGATTCTTCAAGAAATTAAAAATAGAGCTTCCCTATGACCCTGTCATTGCACTACTGGGTAATTATCCCAAAGATACAGATGTAGTGAAAAGAAGGGCCATCTGTACCTCAGTGTTTATAGTGGCAATGGCCACAGTCGCCAAACTGTGGAAAGAACCAAGATGCCCTTCATCGGACGAATGGATAAGGAAGATGTGGTTCATATACACTATGGAGTATGATGCCTCCATCAGAAAGGACGAACACCCAACTTTTGTAGCAACATGGAAGGGACTGGAAGAGATTATGCTGAGTGAAATAAATCAAGCAGAGAGAGTCAATTATCATATGGTTTCACTTATTTGTGGAGCATAACAAATAGCATGGAGGACATGGGGAGTTAGGAGAAGGCAGTTGGGGGAAATTGGAAGGGGAGGTGAACAATGAGAGACTATGGACTCTGAAAAACAATCTGAAGGGTTTGAAGAGGTGGGGAGTGGGAGGTTGGGGGAACCAGGTGGTGGGTATTAGAGAGGGCACAGATTGCATGGAGCACTGGGTGTGGTACAAAAACAATGAATACTGTTATGTTGAAAATAAATTTTTAAAATGAGGTTAAAAAAATAATAAATAAAGATCAATAAAAAGTCACCTATGAGTAGAATATTGTTAAAGATAGTGCCAAATGACCTACTTCTAGAAGAAAAATTACCACTAAATAAAAAATAAATAAAAAGAAAAAAGAATGATAATTTATGTGGGTAAATGTCAGCAAACATAGGGTAAACATAATAATAATAAAATAATAATGTTTCTTGAGGTTAGAGAAAATAAAGTGAAATAAAATTAAAAAGCTAAAATACACAGAAATAACTGCATAGAATTTGGGAAGGCTAAGAGATGTTAGAACATTCTGCTGTTAAGCTTCAGAATTCCTCTTGTGAAGACTTAAGTTACAGTTTTCTTTTCTTTTTTCTCTCTTTTTTTTCTGTCTTCTTCCAGTTTTGGTATCAAGATAAGTCTGGCCTTTAAATAATACTTGGGAATTATGTCTCCCTCTTTTATTTTCTAAAAGAGGTTGTGTATAATTGGTGTTAATTTTTCTCTAATGTTTGGTAGAACTCCAGTGAAATCAGTCCAGGGATTTTTCTTTTCAGAGAGGTTTTAGTAATAAATTAAAAGGCTTTAATGGTTATAGTACTATTTAAATGATGTATTTCATCTTTGTTGAGATTTTGTATTTTGTGGTTTTCAAGGAATCGGTTCATGTCTTCCAGGTTGTGGAATTTATGAGCATAAATTTCTTGTTACATTCCCTTGTTTTCCTTTTAATAGCTGTAGGGTATATAATGATGGATTTTATTTTATTCCTTTTATTGCTAATTGGTGTCTTCTCTCTCCCATAAGTCATGCTACACAATAAATTTCATTTATTTTTCAAAAAACTAGCTTTTGGTTTTACTGATTTTATTATTGAATTTCTATTTTCAACTTCATTCATCTCTGTTGTTTCTTATTTCTTTTCAACACTTGCTTTTGATTTATTTCTCTCTTTTTCCCCCTTAATTTATTTAGGTAGGAAATCAGATTACTAATTTGACACATTTACTATTTTCCAATATAAAAAATTTGTGTTATACATTTTCCTCACAGCATCCCTTCTGCTGTATCCCACAGACTTTACATGTTGCATTTTCATTTCCATTCAGATTGACTGGTTGATTGAGTTAACATTTTACTTTATTTTTTTGAATTATTTTTAAGTTTTCTTTTGAGACTTCCTTTTAGACCCATGGGGTATTTAGAAGGCTGTTGTTTAATTTTCTTGTCTTTAGAGATTTTCCTGTCAACTGGCAGTGATTATTCCTAGTTTGCTTCCATTTTGCCAGAGAGCATACTTGGTTTGACTTCAATGATTTTCAAGTTCTTGAAGCTTCTTTTATGGCCCAGGATATAGTCTATCCTGATGAATATTTCCTGGTGTTTGTTAAAAAATACATTTTGTTGGGTGGCGTGTTCTGTACTTGTCAGTCGGATACTGTTGATTCATTATGTTGTTCAGATCTGTATATCCTTGCTATCTTTCTATGAGTTCTGTTAGCTGCTTACAGGGGACGTTGGAACCCCCAACTGTAACTGTGGACCTGCCCATTTCTCCTTCCAGCTCTATCAGTGGTTGTTTTCTTTCATCTGTTTTTCCAGCTTTAATGAAGTATAATTGACAAAATTGTATATTGTGGGGCACCTGGGTGGCTCAGTGAGTTAAAGCCTCTGCCTTCAGCTCAGGTCATGATCCCAGGGTCCTGGGATCAAGCCCCGCATTGGGCTGTCTGCTTAGTGCGGAGCCTGCTTCTCACCCTTCTCTCTGCCTGCCTCTCTGCCTACTTGTGATCTCTGCCTGTCAAATAAATAAATACAATCTTTAAAAAAATTATTAAAAAATCGTATATCTTTAAAGTGTACAATGTGATGATTTGATACACATCTACTTTGTGATAAGAGTTCTACAATCAGGTTAATTAACATATCCACCACCTTACACTGTTACATTTTTCTTTTTGTGGTGAGAATGCTTAATCTATTCTTTCACCAAATTTCAAACAAATTTCAATTTCAGCAAATTTCAAGTGTATAATTATTAACTATAGTCACCATGCTGTACATTAGATCACCATGTTCTACTTATTGTCTTATAGTTGTTGTTTTGTGTATTTTGAGACTCTTTTTTTTTAAGGGCTTTATTTTTTTTAATTTATTTTATTTTATTTATTTATTTATTTATTTAATTCATTTTTATTTTATTTTTATTTATTTGGCAGACAGAACACAAGTAGGCAGAGAGCCAGGCAGAGGGAGAGGGAGAAACAGGCTCACTGCTGAGTAGAGAGCCCGACCTGGAACTCGATCCCTAGACCCTGGGATCATGACCTGAGCTGAAGGCAGCCACTTAACTGACTGAGCCACCCAGGTGCCCCGAGACTCTGTTTCTTGTTGGATACATATTTTGGATCATTATGACTTCCTGGTGGGTTGATTTCTTGATCATTTGTGTAATGTTCCTCTTTACTTATAGTAATTTTCTTTGCTCTATAGTCTCCTTTTACAGATTATTAATATAGCCATTCTGCTTTCTTAAATTGATGTTTGCATGAATATCTTTTTCCATCTTTCTACTATAAAGCCAACAATGTTGAAATCGAAGTGAATTTTTTATAAAGTGCATATAGTTGGCTGATATTTTCAACGATTCTGCCAATCTTTGTATTTATTGGTGTATTTAGGCCATTTATATTTAATGTAATTATTTTAGTTTATTGCTGTCATTTTATGCTTTGGCTTTTATTGGTTTCTTTGTTTCTTATTCCTATTAGTGTTTTTCTTCCTTTGTGTCACCCAACATTATTTTGCATTCCATTTTAATTTATTTATGGTATTTTTGAGTGAATCTCTTTGTACACTTTTCATAGTGGCTGCTCAGATATTACAGTATATACAGAAGGTTTATTACACTTTACTGGTATCAATACTTCACCACTTTGAGTATATGTGGAAACTTCACTTTTACTTATGTGACTTTCCTTTCCCTGCCTTTAAACATCATTTTCTTATTTGTCAGATGGAGTTATAATTTGAGTTATAATTACCAAATATCACTTAAATAATTCATGAGAAAATGAGTTTAATATAGATGCCTATGCCTGTATTCCTGATCTTTCCATTGCTCCTTCTTCTATCCTATTTTCTTTTATTATTTTCTTTAAAATTGAATGCTTTCCTATAGCCAGAATTAAAGCATAGACTTGCTAGTGATAAATTCTTTTCACTTTTCCTTCATCTAAATATGTATTTATTTCCATGTAATTTCTCAGAATTATTTTTTTCAGATATAGAATTTGCAGTTAACAGTTCTTTTCCTTCATCATTTAAAAGTGTGCTAAAAATGAAAGAAAGAAAGAAAGAAAGAAAGAAAGAAAGAAAGAAAGAAAGAAAGAAAAGGAGGGAGGGAGGGAGGGAGAGAAGGAGGGAGGGAGGGAGAGGAGAGGAGATTATACTATTTTCCTCTGCCCTCCATTGTTTCAGAGGAGAAATCCAGTCATTTGAATTGGTGTTTTCCGATAAGCAATTTTTTGTTTCTCTCTGGCTGCTTTCAAGATATTTTGACTTTAGTTTCAGAATTTTAATTATTTGTTTTGGTGTGGATTTCTTTGGCTTTATTCTGTTTGGAGTTTTTTAGTCTCTTGAATTTGTAAGTTTGTGGGTTTTATTTTTTGTTTGTTTTTTGCCAAATTTGGGATGTCATAATTTCTTGGGTACTCCTTCAGCCCTGCTCTCTTCCTCCTCAAGGACTCTAATGATGTGAGCATTGGGTCCTCCGTTAGTGTCCTACAGGTCCCTACACTGCTCATTTATTCAGTCTTTTTTTTCTATGTCCAGACTGGGTGAATCCTTTTTCTCTGTCCTGAGATCCCTGAATCTATCCTCTGTCATCCTCACTCAACTGTTGCCCATCCAGTGATTTTTTAATTTCTCTCATTATGTTTTGTCAGTTCTGTAATTTCCATTTGGATCTGTTGTATAACTTCTATGTCCCTGCTGAGACGACTTTACCTTGTTTTTTTCTTTATGTGCAGCTACAATTACTTATTCATACAGTATGTCTATCGTGTATGAGTTCTTATTACAATAAGCCAGTCACTAACTCAATACTAAACTGTAGAACCAACCCTGTTGCTTCTGACTACCTTCACTCTAAGATATCTTTTTGGAATTTTTACTGATTCAGCATTACGTAAGTAAAACCAAATTGAGATCATTTCTCATTATATACAGAATTTTGGGTACCAGAGAAGTGACTATGCAGGTGCCCAGGTAGAGCTCAAGAGAGACGGACAGAAGGGGTCTGTTCAACCTCCTCAACCAAAAGGAACACCAGACTTTTCTTTCTAATATCCTAAAAGTCTATGCAAGATTTTATATTAAAAATAGAAAGAGGGGAGTGTTCTGCTGCCAGAGAGTTAAGAGAATTATAGACCTTGTTACCTATGAAGTTTAAAGATGCAGTTTAGTAACAGATATCAAGACTGAAGGCCTAAAAACTCCCATTGCTGACATTTTCTTTTTTTTTTTTTTCATTTGTTTTAAGAGAATTTGTAATAGTTTTCTGAAGCATTTTTTTTTTAATGACAGATGCTTTAAAATCTTTGTCAGTTGATTCCAAAATCTGACTCATCTTGGTCTCAGTCGCCATTGATTGCCTTCACACTCATGCTGAGTTGTCCTGGTTCCTGGAACGATGATGTTTGCCACTTGCATGTCAGAGAGGGTGAGAATTCTCAGACCCATTGGGACAAAGGTACTTTTCTAGCTGGGTGTTTGCTGTGGCAGGACCCTGTCTTGGTGTCTCTCAAATCCCCTCTGTCTCTTGGTGAAGGGAGAGAGCCTTAGGCCCTGGAGACTTCGGGGGTCTTGGACTGAGCCCTGTGGTATGGTGGGCCTCTCTTGCCAGTGTCACAAGACTGCACTGTGTTCTTGTTAGGAGAAGGGAACTCAGGCAGTGAGGAGGTGGGGTGCCTCTGGCTGTTGGCAGGACTCTGGTTCTATCCCCTTTGCCATTGGCAGACCCATGCTCACTTGGCATGTCATGGGGAGGGGATGCCATCAGAACCAGGGGACTTCAATCAGCCTGCTTTGGCTTTGTTCTGGTGTTAGGCCTGGGGTCTGGGAACTCTTCCTATCACTGTGGGTACACAAGATGCCCTCTGTTGTGCCGTTCTTCCCATCTTGAGGTAACACCTCTAAGCTCTCCGGTCACTCCCTGTGAGACTTCCAGGGCCATCAGGTGTGCTTCACGGCAAGAGCAGGAAGAAACGGGTCTGTACTATCTTGTCCAGACCAGAAGCTCTGGTGAAGCCATAGCTGAAGCTATGGTCCTACACAGAGTCAAGGCAGAATTCAGTAAAGGAACAGAGTGGACAAATCCTAAATCCTAAATGAAGTGAAGGAAAAGAGAGAATTCAGAATAAGAACAATAGCAACCACTTATAGGTTGGGGACTGTGCACAAGGCTTACACTCTTACATACAAACCCACCTGCACTCCCAACTCTTTGGGATTTAGTTTCCATCTCACGGATTAGTCTGGGACTCATATCTCAAGACCCAACCTTTTCCTTGAACTCCAGGATTGTATGGAAATTCCTTACTGAAGCCTCTGCTTGAACATAGAAATAGTTCAAACTTAACAGGCCCAAACCTAAACTATGATCTTCACCCCAAACCAAGTGGGGCTCCTCTGACGTCCCCTTCTCTGGAGGAAAGTTTTGCCGTGTCCCCAAGACTCTGTACTCTCATCTTCTCCTAACCTCTCTTGTTCCTAATGCTGGATATTTTCTGTTGCCGTCTTGTTCAACTCCCCACTCTTTGCCCCCCTATTTTGTGTCCAAGAGGCTGACCTTTATGACCTGTACCTACAGGGTCCCTTTCCCTCTGGCTTGGTTAGAATGCGTGATACCAGCAGGAAACTGGGACAGGGAGAAGAGCAAAGATGGGTAACTGTCCTCTCTTGATCAGGGCTTGGCAGGACCTGTTCCTACTGATGCCCAGTGACTCACCAGGAGCTGTGGGTCTCATGGGGCTCAGCCCCTGTGCCTTCCCCTTTCTCCCTTAGACCTTGGCACAGAGTGATTTACCTTGAGTCTGAGCACACCTTCATGTTCCTGTTTTGAATATGCCATTGCTGTTTTAGTTAGTTCGTTAGTTGGCTGGTTAGTTAGTTAGTTGGTTAGCTGGGGCTCCTTGTTGCCTGTTGAGTCTTGTTCTCTCTGCTCCGCCCAAGTCGTTCTCTTTCCTCCTTGCATGCCCTCACCCCAACACCTCGCGTGTGCTCCCAGTCTGCCTGCACCGGCCAGCATCTGCATGGGCCACTCCTGGACCTTCCCAGCACAACCCTCGGGGGCACCTTCCCTCCCCAGCGTTAATCATTGTACTTAGAGTGGCAGGATCCACTTCCCACCCCAACACTCCTGATTCCCTGTATCCTGGTAATTCTGCCTAAAACTACAACTCACGAGTGAGTGACTGAAGAAGCCAGTCCGGCCGGGCACCGAGCGACCTGCAGGGAAGCTGACTGTGTTGAGCCCTTCGGACTAGAAAGCACCATTCCCAAGTGTTTTGATGGTGCATTATTTCTATAAATGATTTGCAGTGTTTCTGCATTTTATTTATTTTATTTCTATAAATAAAATGCATTATTTCTATAAATTCCTTTAGAAAGGAGTAAACAGAGGCTGGGAGCAAACCGCCAGAGTCCAGTAGCCGGGGCAGGGACTGGAAAAACTTACTCCTTTAAATGTCAGGAGACTCACAACTCGAGTGTGTCATCGCTTCACAGCGGCTGTAAGTCTCCTGCATCCGAGCCCGGGAGGGGAGGAAATCGAACCCACGTTCTTTGGGGCCGGCCCCGGGCTCGTCGGCGCTGGACCTCGCCGAGTCACGAGAGCTGCGGCCGTGGCAGCCCCAGCCTCGCAGCCTGGGCCGCGGCCGTGCGCGCCGCCCCTCCGCTCGCTGAGACTGTGCCACGGGGAGCGCGCACGGCCGCCCTCTCCGCGGACCGAAATTCGGGCCCAAACGCGGCCGCGGAGCCTGGCGAGGTCGGAGCCGGCCGTGCCCAGCGCCGGGGAGGGGGCGTGGCGCCTGCGCGGGCCTGTTTTCCTCCTGCAGCCGCCACTGGACATCTTTAATTTATTATTCCTCTTATATAACTTTGTTTTGGGGCTGGAACTTCCATTCCCATGACTTTATGTTGAAAAACATTCGAAAGCCGCGGCTCTCATTTCACAAGCGCGCGGGCCGGGTGGGCCCTGGCTTCCTGCCCCGGGCCTGGAGGAGCCTCGGCCCCTGGAAGCAGCGGGACGCCCGGGTATGCGGGCGCGGGTCGGCCCTGCGGTGCGGTCCAAGCGCCAGGGGAGCCTCGCCCCGCCTCAGGCCTCAGGACCCGCACGGGGCCAGGGAAGGGGCCGCGGGAGGGGCCGCCCGCACCCACACCCCGCACCCCGCACCTCGCCCCGCACCCCGCACCTTGCCGCACACCGCCCGCGCGCAGGGGACGCAGGGACCCTGAAAGCGGCGCGGGCGAGTCGGGGACGCTTACAACGAGTCGTGACGTCCGAAGAAGACGTCTTAGGGCGTCAGGTGTGAGGAATGACCCGGGCCCGTCCGTCTGTCCTGCGTGCGCTGTGCGAGCTGCCCCGTGTGCGCGCGCCCCTCCCCAGACCCCCGCAGCTGTGCGCTCAGGCCCCGCCCGGGACGGCCCAGCGCCGCAGACATGCCTGGAGCCCGCGGCTGCCGGAGCTCTTGGAACCCGCGGGGCCCGCACGGCCGCGGAGAGGAGCCGACGCGCCCGCACCCTGCGTCCCGACCGCGGACCCCGGACTGCGACTCCCTCACGGTCGGCGTCTGCGCGTCGTTCTACAGCTTCTCCGCAGTCTTCACCTGTCCCTTCCCGGGCTGGGGGCAACCTGGGGGACGGGGGTAACAGGGAGGTCACATGACCGTGCATTGGCTTTTGGCGTCGGGAAGGAAACCGGCGTTCTGGAGCAGACACCCCCCCACACCCCCACCGTGTGCAGCTGGGAGCCCCGCGTGCACAGAGCGAGGCCTTGCAGCTGCGCCCTCAGCCTCCCCCACAAAACCTCCTGGGAACGTGGGGTGGCTCCGACGAGGCCGGGTTTACTGTCCGCCTCCTGAAACCCGCCCTGTCCCTGGAGCGCTTGCTCCCCGGTGCTGGGTGCTGGGGCGACGGTCTGACTCCCCGCGGAGACCTTTGGCCTTTAGCGCTTGGCCAGTGCCCAACCCTAACCCTAACTGAAGCCGGGAGTTCAAGGAGCAGCTCGAATTCTCTTTCATTAGAAAATGTCGACATTCGAAACTCCTACCTGCTTACAAGGAAAATGTTATTTCTCGTCTTAGTTCATAATTTCCTTCCTTCTCTCCGTGTGGTCACTGGCTGTTCTTTTTCTGACTTCGGGGACAGGAAGCTGAGATCGTCCATTACCAAGTGGTCTTCTACAATGTGCGCGCTCCACGAAACCCCGACACCCACACGCTGCGAGGCGGCGTTTTGATTATTTTTCAATTGCAAATATTTTCTAATTTCCACTTCTTCTGTTACTTAGTAATGATCCAGAAGGCTGAGGTGCCACTGTTTTAGTTGCCTTCTGTTGCTGGTCCTATGGGAGTTTGCCTGTGTGGAAACTCATGGGTCCTCAGGGCTCTGACGACAGCAGCCAGCAGGCAGTTAAGGACCTCTGGACCCCGCAGGAAGACCTCATCACAAGCTCGAGGCGGGCTCTGAGGTACAGCGGCTGAGCGGTGGCTCTGGGGACATCCCTGTGTCAGGCTCCCAGGACGAGGCAGTGCCTGCCCTGCCCTCCTGCTGGGGGAGCCTCTGCTAGGGCACGACCTTGCAGGTGCCGGTGGGATTGGAGCCTGCGGGGGAGAGCCCAGTGTCATCTTATTCCAGGGACTTCTTTGGCTCTTGGAAGAGAAGTTGCTTCTGAAAAACAAATCTCCCCGAAGATCTAATATTTAGGATAAGTTGTGCAAACACCGCCCGGTAGACTTTGCACTCCAGAAGTCATGTCAAAAATCAAGCCAAGCTACAGGGAGCTTTTGAACGGAAAGCTGTTGCTAGTTCAGCCCGGTGCAGTCCCAGGAGGCGAGGGCAGGCTGACCTGGGCGTGGGTCAGCAAGGGGAGGCGGCCCCTCTGCGGCTGGGCGATCGCCGCATTGGCAGGATGGAGTGCTCCATGCCCCCGGCTTCAGGGCTTCCTCTTACAGACTTTCGGTCTTGCTGGTGGTGGGCGAGCTCCTGCCCACTCCCCGTGCCCCAGTGGCCAGGAGCTGGACTGGGCGCTGGTGTTGCCAGGCCAAACAATGGGGTTTCCCTCCAAGCACTTACACAACTCCCATAACGGAATTCTCCTCTGCGTCTCCCTCTCTCTCCCCCTCCCTTTCTCTCTCCCTCCCTCTTTCTCTTTATCCCTCCCTCCCTCCTCCTTTCTCTCTCTCTCCTTCCTCTCTCTCTATACCATAAGTATTGTTAAAATCAGGGTTTGTTTGTTTTTTCCCAAGTGACAAGGCCACACACTGGTGAGGGGTCTCGCTCCGTGTTGAAGCGAATGCAGAAATAGCAGAAGCCCCTGGGGTGACAGCTGTTTCCTGTGATGGTGAACACACGACCACAGGGACCAGAGATCCCTGAGCTACATCTTCACCCAAGTGCCTGGAAAACTTACGTTCCCACAAAAAGCTCTTTCTAACCCTTTCTATCAACTTTGTGACACGTCCACTTGGAAGCACAGAGCTGTCCCTTAACAGAGAACTGAGAAGCAGACCGGGGTCCCTTCACTGAGTAGAGCAAGACCCTGGAAACGGGTGAGCCGCTGACTCCCAGGGAACCAGGTGACTCTCAGCTCCACTTCAGTGAGTGAGAGAAGCTTGACCCAGGACTACATATTGTACTTTTCCATTTATAGGACATTCTGGAAGAGGTAAAACATATAGGGATGGAAAGGAGATCTGTGGTTTCTCGGGGTTTGGGAAGGAGTTAAGTACAGACCGGCCAAGCAGGGAAATGCTTGGAGCAGCGGAATCCGTCCCAGTGGTGCTGGGCGGTGGGCCTATGACTACCTATTTGTCCCATGCCATGGAACTGCGAGAGTAAAATTTATTGCATGCAAAGTGAAAAAAGAAAACAAAAAAACCAAGCAGGCTTTGAAGGGAGCCAAGATAGAAAGCAGACCCTGACAGACTGACCTAACTGTATTACAAATGATAACGCAGCTCCCAGCGTTGGCTCCAGAACTCTGGAAGACGAGGTGGGAAGAATCTGGGGGCGCGTTAGGGCAGGACAACCTGGGGGCTGCTGGGCCAGCCACTTGGTGGCGCCAGAGGCCCTCCGGCGAAACCCTGCAGAACCCCAGGAAACTACCTGTTACCTGGAAGGATGGGCCCCTCGGCAGTGTGTGCGTGTGGGGGGAAAATCCTACTAAACTTGCCGAGCACAGGGGTGCAGCATGTGTACTGGCCAAGAGGAGATGAGCGGCAAATCTGAGGAAACGGGAGATGCACGACAGCCCGGGCTCGGGGCTCCTTCCTGGGTTGTGTACAATCCCTCTGGGTTATGAGTTTTGACTATGTCCTGGTCATTGGTTGATTTTTCCCAGAACTGATAGGAACTTTGACATGTCAGAGATCTATGGACTGAGCAGTAAAAGAGGAAAAAGCATCAGTAAATGGGATCATGTTGGTTCAATACATGCAGAGCAGATCAATCTCCCCAGTGTTGCTGGACGGTCATCACAGAGCACGGGCCGCCCTCCTGGGGTTGTGACACCCACAGGCACTGCAGAGTCCCCCTGCTGGAGCACTCATGTTCCTCAGTCCCCACGCGGGAGGGCGGCCAGGCTCATGAGCCTCTGGCAGCTGTAAGCCTCTCCATAGGAGCTCGCCCAGGTTTCCCTAGCTTGGAAGCTTTCACCTTGCCATTTTCAGCTTGACCCCACGTCAGCAGACAAAGCAACATCCTTCAGATAGTTCCTGTGTGTTCTCCTTAGTCTCCTAGCCGCCGCCGACATCTGCCTTGTCTCCACACACTCCAGAGAAGTTTCTACTAACTAGAACGTGGAGATCTTGTCTTTTTGAACGAGTGAGAAGAGACCAGGGTGTGAACCCAAGTGGAAACAACTGTTGATTGTCGACGATGGCGAGCAGAGCAGTTAGACTCCAGAGCCTAGATCCCAGTGCCCGTGTCCCAGGTGAGGAGCCACCAGGTTTGCTCCTGAATCACCCAGACCACCTTCCCAACAGGAAGTTTTACAGCAAAGGTTGAATCAGAGGATTTGGGGGAGAAGACATCTTATCCCAAGACCTTCAGATGAAGAATAAATTGGTAAGAAGTTAATAGTTTCCAACCAAGACCCATTGAATATTTTCTGGAAGGCTGGATCTAGAGATTGCCATCAAGAGCAAGAACCTGCTTGCCTTTCATCTCTACTTTTACATGGGTCTTCATTACTCTTCACTTGTTGGAGAGTCTGTATTACTAACGATGCTAGTTACCTCTTCTATTATTGGCATGTTACCCATAACGTTCTCATCAGTAATACGCCTTTCTTGTCCCCAGTCACTTCTTGTTATGAGTTGCTTTCTGGTTTAAACATTCTCATACTTTCATTGATCTGAACAACCCTGATTTATTCTTATTTCCTTTGGATGCTATCCAGACTCTTCAGGTGCCTGGTAGTGAGTCGCTGGTAGTAAGCAGAAGTCTCTCTGTCGGGACAATATGTCACCAGCGCGAGCGAGGACTTCATTTGTCAGGTAGCAGTGGTCACATGAAGACGCCCTTCAGAACCGTTGCTTCACTGTGTCCCCAACCCTAAATTGTCACATCACAAACCGTGAAACCTCAGTCACTTAATTGATACTCTGTTTCCTCTTCTGACACCATCAACTAAGACTCTGGCCAAGTGATATTTCTCCGTCTTGCCGTAAATCTGATCAGCCCAGCTTTGCTTGACCCACGAACTTGTCATGTTGTACGGAGTTGATAATAACCAACACCTAATTCTCACAAAACCATTAATTCAGGTGCTTTTCATGGCATGGATTGGGTCTGTTTTTCTTCTTATTCCTTCCACTGTTATCTCGGCTCTTCTAAGACCCCGTCTCTACAGGGAGCAAGGGATGTGGAGTTCTGTGTGCTCTTATCGTCCCTGGAGCGACCTTACTGCCCAGAGAGTCTTAAGAAGCTACAATATACATCTTTCGTTGTTTTCTTATTTTTTTAAGATTTTATTTATTTATTTGAGAGAGAGAGATTAAGAGGATGAGTGGAAGGAGGGGCAGAGAGAGAAGCAGATGACCCACTGAGCAGGAGGCCCAATGCGTGACTCAATCCCAGGACCCTGGGATCATGCCCAAGGCAGATGCCTAACCGACTGAGCCACCCAGGAGCCTGTTTGTTTGTTTGTTTTTATTACTTCTCATAACACACATGTGTGTACATATCTCATATTCACTGTGTGTTATATGCAAAAATAATGTATTTTTCTTCTCTGTCTTTCAGAAAAGCCTTTCCCTGAAAGGCCCATGTGTTAGTCACGTGGGTGCGGGTGGGTCAGCAGATGCTTGTGATGGGGAGGTGGGAGAGGTATCAGCTTTCTTTTTGCAAATGAGAAATACAAGGCTTGAAAGGTTATGTGACTTGCTCAAGGGCACACAATAAGTTGAATAACTAGAACTCCTACCTTTGGAAAACCTGATAAAAATGGAAAGAAATTCAGAAATTCAACTGAAATTTACGTAAAATTCAAATTCGATGGAAATGTACTGTATAGACCCTGCTTATTAGATCTCATTCAGGAACTTCCAGCAGATCCCAAAGTGCTGAAATTAGAGGGAGGGATGTCTTTCTTGGTAACTGAGTATTTCGTAGCGGTATTGAGATACAACGCACCTGCCATCCAAGCCATCCAAGTCAACGTTTTTAGTGCACACTCTGTTGTACAACCGCAACCACAGTGTAACTTTGGAACATTTTTATTCTTCAAGAGCCGGGGCCCACGAGCACTCCTTCCACTCCCCGCCAGCCCCTCAGCCACTAACGTACTCTGTGCCTCTGCAGATCTGTCTGCTCGGAGCGTTTCCTACAAACGTTCTCTTAAAATCCATGGTCTTTGTACCTGGCTTCTCCCACTGAGTGCCGTGTGCTCGGGGTCCACCCATGTTTGCAGCCCACATCACACCTCATTTGTCTTTCTTGGGCTGGTTTTTTAAAAAAATCTCTCCAAGCTTTGTATGTGCCCTAAGCATGTTTCCGACTGAATTCATGAAAACTTTGAAATACTTTTTAAGAAAAGTTTCAAGTTACTATTGTCAGAAAGAACAATACACAGCATTTGAAAAGAATCTGCCCATAAATACAATCGTTTTGGAAAGCCCAACTCCTGGAAGTGGAAATGCCGGGCGGACAAGCAGCGAGGGATGGAGAGACACTGATTTACTCCACATGCCCTGGTGAGAAAGAGAAGACATGTAGTAGGAGAAGCAACTGCAGGTCACACACACAAGCACATGAATTCTGGCCACAGAGCATCGTGAAGAGGATACACGGGAATGTTCTGCAAGTATCCACTGGGAACCAGAGACAGAATGGTTAAATCCATGCATGTCGTAAGAATTATGGTTTTACTGGGGAAACGGAGTTTGTAGAAACAGCAGTATGAGGAACCGAAGTGGGGATGAAGGGGTTAAGTGGAGGCTGCGGTTTCTGGGTGCAGCCCCACCCCACCCCATCCCACCCTGGAATTCCAGGTCCTGTGGCTGTTCCTTCTGTCCCCTCCCCCTCCAGAACACCCCAGAATGCACCAATTTGCCTCCAAATGGGTTAATGCATTTCCCAGACCTCTTTCTCGCCGTCTAAATATAGAAGCTCAGGAGAGTGGAGACTGTTCTGACGCACACCAGAAAATATTGGTTAATCTTCAGATTCGCTCTGAGTCTTGGACAAGTGGCTGGAGGTCCCTGACCCTCAGATTCCTCTTTCATGAAGTAGAGGCAGCCGCTGAAGGCTCGCAGGCTCGTTGGGGTGATTGATCAGTACGGCGATTCCTGGGCGAGGCTGGCTTGCTGCAGACCCTCCGTGAAGGACACTTGAGGTCCCCCCCAGGACTGCTTCTCTCTGAGAAACAGGCAGCTTAGGAAAAGGAGATTTCAGATCTCTTACCTGCAGCCTCAACCATAAGCTGAGCACATATGGTTTCCATCCCACACGCTGGAGCCGCGAGCCATCGTTAACTCGCGTTTTTGGCACAGCGAGCTGCTAACGTGAACTCCTGCATCTGGGGGGGCCCTAACGGAGAAGGACTTTCGTCTCTCCACCCCCTGAAGCCAGCCCTTCCGAGGCTTCCCAAGCCCACGACTTGTCCGTCTTGACTGTTGCAACGCCATGCTTTGGGCAGGTAGCTGGGTGGTTGGTCTGAAAATGAAAGAAGGACATTTTCCTTACCTGGCGGAGGCAGCCCTGCCCCGCTCTGGAAGTCGTTGCTCCGTGGAGAGCGGTGGCTCCTGCCCCATTGTCAGCGTTCAGGCAGGACCTGCTGGTCCTGCTGAAGACAGCTCCCCTGAGGGGCGGGCTTGAACGCGGCACCACGGGTGCGTGTCCTCCCACTTGTCCTCCCCGACACTGGCTGTGGCCAGTCTAGGTGGTGCAGCCGGTCGGCAGACCTGCAGGGCCCCTCACAGGAGCTGTGATCCCACTGAGGACCCCTCCGAGGCTGACCACCTCAACCGTCTCTCGTGGGCTTCGTTTCCACCCATGGACCTTCTTTGGTGACACACCCATTCCGATCTTTGGCCCATTTTGTATTTGGTTGTTGGATATCTTATTAATGACTCTGGGAATCTTTCTTTATTGAACATAAAAGCCTTTGCTCAGAGATGAGGTTTGCCAGGGTTCTCCCCCAGTCTGCGGTGTCTTTCACTCTACGTCCTGCCGACCAGCACCTTCTTCATTTCGATCGCGCCCAACTTACCAAACTGAACTCCTGTCTTTCACAGATCCCGCCTTTGCCCCCCGATGTTAGATAGCTTTACCTGACTCTGGGTCACAAGGATTTTCTCCAGTGGTTTTTACTAGAACCTTTATAGCTTTGCCTTTTACATGAAGGCTACGCTTTGAGGTATTTTTTATGGCATAGTGTGAGACATGGTTATAAAGTGGTTTTTGCAGAAGGTAAATTGTTCCAGCAACACTTGTTAGAGGTTTTTTCTTCACTACCTTATCTTTGCATCTTTCTTAAAAAATCTGTAGACGGCATATACGTGGGTCTCTTCCTGGATGGGGTGTCTTCTGTCTGCCCTGTGACCTCTCGCTGTTTTGTTTACCAGATCTCCGCAGCAGGCCCTAAGAGGAAGCAGGGCCAACCCTCACCCGTTTGTGTCATCCATCTTTAACTCTACGTGGCCAACGTAGATACTTTGCATTTCCAAATGAAGTTTAAGTTTTCAATTTCTACCAAAAAAAAAAAAAAGCCTTCCAGGATTTTGATTGAAATTGCATTGACTTGACTCCGTAGAGTAATTGGGGAAGAATTTTACAATATCGGGTCTTCAGGATCATTAGTGCACTGCGGCTTCTCCTGCTTTTTCTTCTTCAGCGTCTCTATGGCTGTGCACATCCTACACGGCTGTCCGCGGACGCATCTGTGATGTCTGACCCCGGCAGTGTCATCGTGCTGTGTTGTGTGCTGGAGTTCCGTGTCCGGCTGCCGGCTGCTAGCGTGAAATTTGATGTATTTATTTTGTGCCCTTCGCCTGTTGAATAGCCTTGTGTTAGAGGGGCGGGTCTGTGGGTTCCATAGGACGTCTGCAGAGATCATCACCTTGTTTGTAAATAAAGACAATTTTAGCACTGGGTGTGGTACAAAAACAATGAATACTGTTATGCTGAAAATAAATTAAAAAAAATGATTAAAGACAATCTTGAGTTTTCCATTCCAGTCTGGATGCCGTTTCCCTCTCTTCCGACCTGCAGCCGCTGGGCCGTGGGGCAGAGTCAAGAGAGGAGCCGTCCTGGCCGCCGTTCCGAACCGCGGGCATTTGGGTCATTGGGGACTGTGTCAGCTGTGGGTTCTAGGGAGATGCCATGCTCCCCAGTTTGCTGAAAGTGCTCAGTAGGATCCGCGTCAGGTCCCTTCCGATGCTTTCTCCGCACCCGCTTTTATTCTGTTCTGCGGATTGTGTTCTCCTTCTTTCCACAGGGACGCGCACTGGCGCGTGCGAAAGCGCCGTGTGTTCCTGCTGACACTGTTGTAGCCGCCGCGTCCAGATTTTGCGTGTGTCCGGATGAGGACTGTTGGCCTCTAAGTCCTTTCCTTGTGGGGTTCTTGGAGGCAGAGTGATGCTGGCCTCACGGTGAGCGGAGCAGTGCTGCTTCCTCTCCGGTCTGGGGAAGCGTCTGTGGGCAGGCGGCATTTCTCCCAGAGTGTGCGGAGGAACTCCCCAGCGAGGCGGCCTGGCCTGAAACTTTCTTCCTAGGAGGGTTTTTAATACGTATGCGAATTCTTGAATGAGGGCATCTAGTTCATCTTATTTACAAAAACACTTAAAGCAGAAAGTAATTTTTTGCAGCATTTTCAGGAGAGGAAATCGCTATTATGTGGAGTAGATAAGAAAAATAAACCCTTTATTTCGTGCGGGAGAAGGCCCACCGGTTGAAGGCAGATTGTGTCAGTTCAAACACACAACCACACATCACACGACTTCACAAAAAATTACAAATGAAAATGTAAATAAGAAACAAGTGGAACAAGGAGGAAACACGTTGTAAGAGGACAGGCTTCGGGCCGGTCTACGAAACATCACAGTAAATTCAGTTTAAGTGCTTCAGACACACCAAGGAAAATCCAGAGTGTCTGACCAGATAAAACTTAAAAACCTAGGTCCGGCTGTCTGCTGCGTAACGGACGCCCACTCTCACACAGGGACCCCGGGGCGCCTGGGGGCTCAGTCACTTAAGCTACTGACTTTGGATTTCGGCTCAGGTCGTGATCTTGGGTCAAGATCGAGAGTCAGTCCGGCGTCGGGGTCCGCTTGAGATTCTCTCCCTCCGTCTGGCCAGGCCTCGGCCGGACCCTCCTGCCCCCACCTCAGGGAGCGTACAGACAGGCCGGCCACACCGTCCTGGCTCTGTGTGTCCCTCAGGCGCAGCCGTGAAGCCTCTCGTGCCCACTGGGGACGGTCTCTGTGCTGCGGGTGGGTCCACGAGCTTGGCCCGGAGCCACCCAGCCTGATGCCGATCTCCCTGCTCTGACCCGCCAGAGGAAATGCCCATGGGTCCCCGGTTTACAGCTTGTGTCTGGGCCTGCAGACCCTCTTCTCTTTGGAGCATCCGTCTGTCTGTCTCTACCTGTCCATAACCCAAAGTGACTTGAGCTCTCTATTTCTCGGCTCCATCGTGAGAACACGGAGGGGCTGGCTCTGTCACCGAGGCCGGGGAGAGCCTGGAGGAGCGGGTTGACTTAGCCAAACACAGAGGCGTCCATGGACCAGGATGAAGTGGGTGTGGAGACCTTGGCTGGTTGTCATGGCTGAGAGGCCGGTGTTTGCAGCCCGAGTCCAAACCCATCACAGCTCCGGCTCCGTAAGGTCCTTGTAGGGTAACAGGCTGCACCTCTGATAGGCTTCAGCGTTTTGATTCAAACCACCTTTTTGGAGAACACACCCTTCTCCCTGGATCCCGTGGGGGCCTGCCCCATCTCAGCAGACGCAAAACAGGAATGGCCTTGTCTGCCATACTCCGATTGTCACCCTACTCCTTCTCAGGCATTCCCAGGGACTCCCAGATTACATGGCCCCACAGACACCGTCCAGTATGACACAGGACACTTTGGGTTGAAAGCTCAACCCTCCTTCCTACACACTTGCCACCCCTAAACCTCTCCTGAACAGCCCTTAGGGCGGCAGACGTCTCTCCTGCCCCAGCCCGAGCACTCCCACTCCTGTGCCTCTGTCCCCTCAGGGAGGAGAGGGCAGGGCCCTTCTCGGGGAAGGTCAGAGATCCCTCCCAGGCAGTGGGAGATGGACCCGTCCCGTTAGAGGACCAGATCTCAGGACAGGGTCAGCAGAAACCTTGTGTTTCCAGAGAAAGGGCTTTCTCTGTGGTCAATGGAATCTATGGTAGAAGAAGCTATTTCATAAGAGAGTCTTTACTGCATTCGGAAAAATTCACGCTTTAGCCAAATGAATCAGAAATGGCTTTTTTCTTTTTGGCCAAAAATGTCCATATGTTTTCAGATGCACTAGCAGCAAGAGCACTGAAATTTAACTTGCAAAAAGTAAGGCAAAACCACATTTTCCCCTGGAAAAACTCAAGAGCTGGGACAGGGAATTGGATATGTCATTTTGGATTACATTGAGGAGAACTTGCCATCTGGCGGAACACGAGCCCCAGAGAGGAACGTTGCCACCGTCCCGTCTTCCAGAAGGGCCGAGCTCCCCACCAGGCTCTGACCCTCACGGCTGGAAGGCTCCCTCGAGTCAGGCCACTGGCGCCTTCCCAATGATACCATCGATGGCACAGGGGACACGGGCTTGAGATGAACACCGCGACTGTCAGTCAAGCCACCGCAGATGCCGGTGAGAAGAGCTGCGTGGTTCTGCTCTCGTCGACTGTGTCTGAGGGGATCATTTTGGATGAGACCCGACCGCAACGTGTCCTCAAGGACCAGGGCCCCGGAGTGCTGGCTGAGGGCGAGGACGCACCTGCACACCCTTCTGAGGAGCCCAGTTCGACCTCGCAGGTGCTCCAGCGGCGGCCCGCGGCCCGGCTCCGGGAGTCAAGGTCCTTCTGAACAGCGCGTCTGGAAACGTATTTCTAAATTTACCCACTCTGGGCCTCCGAGCCAAGTGTTCCCTGTGAAGTCCAAAACGGTCTGGCAGTTGGTGGAAAATCTGTTTTATAAGCCCCGCAATGGCTCAGACGGTAACGAGAAATGACGAGGTGCTCACGCTGGGCAGCCGGCTGCGCTCTGGAAGCACCGCGCAGGCCGTGCGGTCCGCAAGCCCACGACACCGAGTCCGATCAGGGGTGGGGGTGGGCTTGCCTGGGCCCCTCCTCACCGCCCGGACCTTTACCGGGTGAGAAGCCCTCAGGCACCTGTGGTCCTACTGTGCGCTCGGGGCTGTCCTCGGAGCTGTGGACTCAGCACGGAACCGCGGAGCCTTCCCTCCAGCAGCTGGCCATCCCTCACGGCTTCGCAGAGCACTTGGCCATCAGGCCCTGCGCACAGAGGCTTGGGGACGCTGAGGTGGCAGGCTTTGCTGACGGTGGGTGGGAAGCGGGCCCCGAGGGCCGCGCGCACACGGCTTTCTGCCGGCCGGTGACAGTCAGTGCCACACGGGGCTGTGCTGCGAGGACTCTGCCACGGCAGCCGAGCTCACACCCCGCCTCCTACCCTGAGATCTGACCACCAGGCTGCGCCCCCACTTGTGTTTCGACAAAGCCGAGCCCTTGCGTGACCTGTAGAGGTGCCAGCGACCTCGCCCCAGAGCCCACCTCTCAGGCCGCAGCGTTCAGCCAGTGGTTCTCGCAAGACACGGAAATCCGCTTAATACCTAAGTGGGGGCACAGAGTCCCCCGCGAGAGCTCACGAGAACACCATTTCCCTTTGTGCACGGCTGCCTGGTCCTCTCTCCTGCTTCCCTCTGCCCCCGCCCCTCCCTCTCTTCTCTCCTCTCCCCTTCTTTTTTGTTGAATTCCATTTCTTCAATGGAAGGATGTTGTCGCCGTCGGTTACATTGATCTGATGACCCACCAGTGAGTCAAACTTCACCCTGAGAAAAAGTTCTCGACGCCTGAGAAGAGTTCTTGTTTCATCTTCAGGAAGTGACTACACAGAAACACGTAGAAAGTATGTAGAGCTCTATATCCAGTGTGACACTAGCGCGCACACACGCACACACATCATCAACGTGAGAACATGTTGGTGATTTCAGTTTTGTTCTGTGAGTTTTTCAAATTTTAAAAGGAACACAAATTACTTTGCAAATTACAAATGATGATGAGTCCTCTTAAATGAGGCCGATCTAGGGTCTAGCTGTCTGTCTCAGTCTGTCACTGGCTCCAGCAGTGGGGGGCTGAGACAGCAGACGTCTGTCTCCCACGGTTGGGAGGCTGGGGTCAGAGACCGAGGCCCCAGCAGACCTGGCTTCTGGCGAGGCGACTTCCTGGGTGCAGATGGCCGCCTTCTCAGTCTTCTCACAGTCTCCTCTTGTAAGGCACCGATCACCCCTGGAGGCTGCCCCCTCTGGCCTCCTCTGACCCGAATCACTTCCCCAAGACCCTACCTCCAAATATCGCAGTGCAGGGGGTTAAAACCTCAGCATATGAATCTGGGGGACACAGACATTCAGTCCCTGACATCGTCTCTTCCCTATTCCCTCCCCAAAGTCCTAAAGAGACTAAAGAGGAGCGTCCGCCATGCCCATAACCTAGCAGGCTCTCACGACGCGCCATCAAATCAAGACAGAGAGAGACCGCGGTTGGCGGTAACGCAGTCTCCTGTCTCCATGGAGGACCTCGCCAAGTGAAACTTTGTTGAATTGTAGGTCTTCACCCCTTTCAAGCTTTATTACCTATGAGTTCGTGGGCTGATCCCAGAGGATAGCGTTCTCTGCGTTATCAATTAAGTATTCCAGGCAACGGATGCCAAAATGCAGACACACGCTTTCCATAACATTCGTGTTACCCTTTTAGAAAAAGACACACGCACCGTTATTGATGGAGATTCACGGTGTGAAAATATTAAAGCCCATTACAAAGACAGTTACTTCTAGGAACAGCCTCCTGACTATGGGTCTTGCTTCTTTTAACCCATTCTGATCCTCTCTCTCTTTTCTTTTCAATTTAAAGCAATTTATGCTGACATTTCCCTTGGTGAGGTCTCCTGTCTTCATGTCACTTCCCTGTTTACTTCACAGCTGCCGTCTTCTGTCCTTGCTCCCTTTTGCTTTTGTTGGGCAATGATAAGTACTTCCTGCATTTTCTCTCTTGGACGTGTGACGGATTGTGCCGGAATTATGTCCTAGACGGCGCTCTAGGACTGCACGATGTATCTAAAGTTTCCACAGCAATTTGAATTAATATTTAAAGTGTTCACTATGACGTTTACAAGGATTTACACACACTGTAAGAGCATATATGAAATAAACCCCACAATAGAACATCGCAATTTGTCATGTAAAGCCAGCTTACTTTTTTGAATTTAATTTTAGTTTTTCAGTGTTCCAAGAGTCATTGTTTATGCACCACACCCAGTGCTCCATGCAGTATGTGCCCTCCTTAATCCCCACCACCAGGCTCACCCATCTCTCCACTCCCCTCCACTCCAAAACCCTCAGTTTGTTTCTCAGAGTCCATGATCTCTCATAGTTCATTTCCCCCTCCCATTTCCCCCAACTCACTTCTCCCCTCCATCTCCCCATGTCCTCCATGTTATTCCTTATGCTTCACAAATAAGTGAAACTATATGATAATTGACTCTCTCTGCTTGACTTATTTCACTCAGCATAATCTCCTCCAGTCCCTTCCATGTTGATACAAAAGTTGGGTCTTCATCCTTTCTGATGGAGGCATCATACTCCATAGTGCATATGGACCACATCTCCCTTATCCATTCATCCATTGAAGGGCACCTTGGTTCTTTACACAGTTTGGCAACTGTGGCCATTGCTGCTATGAACATTGGGGTACAGATGGCCCTTCTGTTCACTTGGGGTAAATACCCAGTAGTGCAATTGCAGGGTCATAGGGAAGCTCTATTTTTAATTTTTTGAGGAATCTCCACATTGTTTTCCAGAGTGGCCGCACCAACTTACTGCTTGGAATTGGTTGGGGAAGCTCTAGTTTTAATTTCTTAAGGAATTATTATTAATTTATAATTATTTGTAATAATAACTAATAATAATTAATAATAGTCATTAATAGTAGTTATTAATAATAGTTATCAATAACTAATAATGTAATAATGTAATAATTAATTAACAATTATAATTAATTTCCTAAGGAATCTCCACACTGTTCTCCAAAGAGGCTGCACCAACTTGCATTCCCACCAACAGTGTAAGAGGGTTCCCCTTTCTCCACATCCTCTCCAACACATGTTGTTTCCTGTCTTGCTAATTTTGGCCATTCTAACTGGTGTAAGGTGGTATCTCAGTGTGGTTTTGATTTGAATCTCCCTGATGGCCAGTGATGATGAACATTTTTTCATGTGTCTGATAGCCATTTGTGTGTCTTCATTGGAGAAGCGTCTGTTCATCTCTTCTGCCCACTTTTTGACATGATTATCTATTTTTTGAATGTTGAGTTTGAGGAGTTCTTTATAGATCTTGGATATCAGAGCCAATTTACTTTTAAGAAGCTAAGAAAGAAAAAAAAATCTTTCTTATGTATGCACACATTTACCAGTTTCTTTAGAAAGATCCAGAATTCTACCTATTTGTAATCGCTCCTTACTTTCAAGAAATATCTTTACCATTTCTTCCAGTGAAAGTCTGCTGACAATGAATTATTTCAGCTCACATGATTTGAAAATGTTTTATGTCCTTTCATTCTTGCGGAATAATTCCTTGGTAATATGCTCTATGTTACCAGACATTTTCTCCTCCAATTTTGAAGGAAAATTCCTCTGGTAATAGATCCTTAGAGACCTTTTCTCTCACTTGTCCTGCTCCCATTGGTCTCATGTATATAAGTGCTTTTCCTCTGGCTGTCTGTATGGTTTTCTACTTCTTTTTTATCTTGCATAGTTCATGTTGTACATAGGTGTATCTTTCTTTGCATATCTTCCCCTTGGGTTTGTTGAGTGTCTTATCTGTACAGATCATTTTTCACTGCATTTGGGAGATCTTGCCCATTTCTTCTTGAAATGACTGTTTGCTCCTTTCCCTCTTCTCTCCTGCTGATGTTCTGAGCACATGTGCATTTGACCTCCTGATAGGTCACACAGGCCAGCTTGTGTCCATCTGTGTTTTCTGGGCTTCAGTCTAGAGAGTTTCTATCTAGAGATCTCTGTTCAAGTTTACTCGTCTTTCCTCAGCATTCCACCTTCTGTCGTTGAGTCTGTCCAATCGTATTTTTAATTCAGATATCGTAATTTTGTGATGTTGAATTTCCATTTGGTTCTTTTTTCTGACTTGCCTTTCTCTGTCCTCTTACCTCATCCTCCATGTGTTCTCTCCTTCTTCCCCATAAATCCTTAAGATATTTCTAAAGGCAGCTTGTAACGTCCTGTTCACCATCTCCAGTTCCGGAACCAGCAAAACACTGTGTATTCTTTCCTCTTGTTTGTAAGCTTCATAGCACTGTCGGTCTCATGAGTTTGACGG
This sequence comes from Lontra canadensis, assembly GCF_010015895.1. Classification (NCBI taxonomy): domain Eukaryota; kingdom Metazoa; phylum Chordata; class Mammalia; order Carnivora; family Mustelidae; genus Lontra; species Lontra canadensis. The sequence goes on from NW_022631091.1 coordinate 6,937,316, forward strand.
CACATGAAGCATTGCATATGAAAGGGCATTGGCATATGAAATAACCTCACGCTTTCCTTTGGCTTGTTTGTTTCCAGAGAATGTGAGTTCTTTTCCGTGTCTGCTGATTAAGTGAGCAATGATCATATTCTACCAAATGTCATATTGAACTGGGACCATTCCATCTTTAATAACAATGAGCTGCTCTCCTCCTGGGCTGACCTCCACTGACCCACACTTCTTGATGCATAGCAGAAGGACCAGTCCAGCTTTCTTATATGTGTGTTTGATCTAGAAGGAGGCTCCATTCAGTGGTCTTAGGGCTCTCAAGCATAGGCTCCATAAGAATAAGGAAAACTGCAAATTCATTTTTCAGCCCCTACGTCACTGCCTTTTCCTTTCCTTTCCTTTCCTTTTTTCTTTCCCAGAAAGTTAGGGTTTGGCCTGGGATAATTTTCAGGATAAGCATATTATTGTTTTTCTTGGTGCCCTTCCAGGCTCCAATTCATTCCACCATCTCCACCATTGCTAATAGCTTGGCTGAACTCACCTTGACCTTGAAGACTCTGATGTTCCTTAAGGAGCTTCTTCCTCCTGTTGCCATGACTGGGAGACCTGGGCTCTGTCCCCAGGAAGTCTCCATGGCTCTCTGACCACCTGTGAAGGGCTCTTTCCTCTGCGTCGGTACAAGGGCATCTTCCGGTATCCGCCACTCATGGATGTTCAGAGAGATAAGCATAGCTCTTTCTGTACCCATTCTTCTTTTATGTTCTTTGTTACTTTCATTATCAAGTATTCTCACATGTGTTATTTTAAAATATCAAGAAGGAATGCAACAATATATACAAACATTAAGCATTTTATATTATAAAATTGTCCATTTATGGAGATAGGCAACACTTTTAACCATCTGTTTTATGTTTAATATTCTGAGCAAGAAGGAATGCATTTCTAATCTCCTGGTCTGTACAATGTCACTAACCCTAGACACTCTGCGAGGTTGGTGGGTGACAACATAGAGTATGTGGTTGCTATTAAAATAGACTTTAAATAATCATGGATGACTATGAGTGTGTCAGTATTTACCAAAACAGCTGTGGCCAGCTAACTCAATTTGTTGTCCCCATGGTGATAAGGTCTGGGTTACGTTTCCACCACATGTGGCCAATTAGCTCCACTCTGCTTTGAGGTCAGAGATGAATCCCCCTCCTTCCCACAGTCCTGGCTGACTTTCTACAGAGACAAAGTGGGTGACAGAACGTAGATGGGCCAGCACAAGTCCATCCGTCAACTGTGCCTTCCTGTACCCATGTCTTTACACAAGCTGGTGTCTGTCCATCGAGTTCTAACTCATCCTTCAAGACTCTAGTTGTCCATGAAACGGCAGCAGCACGTGACCACTGGTGAGGGTCGACTCCAGAAACGCAAAGACAGCACTCTGGCCACAACAGCGTTTTCTTCAAGAGTAAAATCACATTTGGATGAACAATACTTGGGCCTTTATGCATCATTGATCTTCATCACGCATTTGCTGGACTGATCTTGTTTTCCTATGCATGCGTACCTACAATAAATTACTCACCTATCTTTGAGGAATTATTTTAAGGTGATAGCTGGGATGTTTCTTAATTAGAATAAGCAAGAGAATATCAGTGCTAAGACAGAAGTATTATAACTTACCATCCAGCATACTTGCTAGACCTAAGTTGCTACCAGATGTTCCAGAACCGAACTTGAACTGAATCTTGCTTTAAGGAATTATGATAGAAGCTTAGTATTCTTATTATGCTCAGAAAGATGCGAATATAAGGATGAACTTCCTGTCTCATTTTTGGAGAAATCGTATACAGAAAGATTTTGAGTGAAGGGCCCAAATTCTGGGACATTTCCAAACACACACACACAAACACACATACCTCTGAATAAAACTTAAAAATCCTTTTCTAGTTAGTTTACTAAGACTGCCACGAGGGGCGCCTGGGTGGCTCAGTTGTTAAGCATCTGCCTTCGGCTCAGGTCATGATCCTGGGGTCCTGGAATCAAGCCCCACATCAGGCTCCCTGAGTAGCGGGAAGCCTGCTTCTCCCTCTCCCACTCCCTCTCATTGCCCCCCTCTGTCTCCAACCGTCTCTCTCTCTCTGTGTCAAATAAATAAAGTCTTAAAAAAAAAAAAAAAAGACTACCATGAAAAGAAAAAAAATGCTACAGAGACATAGTTAGAAATATTCCCAAACTTCAACCTTGAAAGATGACTATGTACTTTAGATATGAGATATTTGCAAGAGTTCATTGAAAGCTGATGACCTTAGAATAGAGGATTTTTTCAAATGGCTCTGGTTCCAAATAGAAGATCAAACCCACCTCCCAAGATTTCCATCCAAAGCTGAGACTGGAATTTACAATGAGTATCAAGACCGAGACTCTTATCTACAATTGGATATTTTCCCACTGAGCTGTTTTCCTTTCTGGCTCTCTCTGGCTTTCTTTCTTCTCTGAGATTTTTGCTTTGTGTTGTTTTTTTAATGTCATTTAACTTGACTTTGTTTTATTTTTGTTAAATGTGAGTGTGAGAGACGACCACATTCTAGTCCCACATCACAGTTCTCACTTCTGAAATGACTTTGCCACTTTATTCACCTGTTTCATAAAACCTATCTTACCTGAATCTTCAGAAGAGGACCTATGTTTTGGACTCGCTCTATCTGTAATCTTCCTTAGATAATTCAATGAACCTCATCATACCAAGAGATAAAATAATAAAATATATAAATCTATATCTTGGGAAAGAGAAGGGAGTGATTTATGAATGTATTTAAGGAAAAGAATTGATTAAAAAAATCATTCCATTATTGCTGTATTTGGTTAAAACTATGAGGGTTTTTTTTCTTTTTTTATTATTTTATGTTGGTCACCATACAGTACATCATTAGTTTTTGATGCAGTGTTCCAAGATTCATTGTTTACGTATAACACCCAGTGCTCCATGCAATACTTGCCTCCTTAACATCTATCACTGGGCTCACCATCCCTCCAACCCCCTCCCTCTACAACCTGCAGTTCATTTCCCAGAGTCCACAGTCTCTCATGGTTCGTCTCCTCCTCCGATTTCTCTCTCTTCATTTTTCCCTTACTTCTCCTAATGTCCTCTATGTTATTCCTCATGCTCCACAAGTAAGTGAAACCATATGATAATTGACCTTCTCTGCTTGACTTATTTCGCTCAGCATAATCTCTTCCAGTCCCATCCATGTTGATGCAGAAGTTGGATATTAATCCTTTCCAATGACTGAGTAATATTCCATTGTATATATGGACCATATCTTCTTTATCCATTGGTCTTTTGAAGGGCATCTCAGCTTTTTCCACAGTTTGGCTGTTATGGCCATTGCTGCTATGAACATTGGGGTGCATGTGGCCCTTCTTTTCACTATCTGTATCTTTGAGGTAAATACCCAGGAGTGCAATTGTTGGGTCATGAGGCAGCTCTATTTTTTAATTTTTTGAGGAATCTCCACACTGTTTTCCAAAGTGGCTGCACCAACTTGCATTCCCACCAACAGTGTAGGAGGGTTCCCCTTTCTCCACATCCTCTCCAGCATTTGTTGTTTCCTGCCTTGTCAATTTTTGCCATTCTAACCCATGTAAGGTGGTATCTCAGTGTGGTTTTGATTTGAATTTCCCTAATGACTAACGATGATGAGCATTGTTTCCTGTATCTGTTGGCCATTCATATGTCTTCTTTGGAGAAGTGTCAGAAGACATGGACAGACTATGAGGCTTCTAAGTATTTCCTGGAAGCAGTACCAAATGAACTGGTGGCTGAAATTCTCTGCAAAAGGGAAAATAGAAGTTTAAAGATTGTGACAAGGATGCTGACAGAGGCTAAAAAGCAAAGGACCTCCATACGAAGCTGAAAGATACATTCCACGTAGAAGAGAAAATTAGAAAACATTTACTTCTAAGAGCAAAGATGTTTGTTATTCTATGATAAAGTTCCAGTTTTAAGGATCTGCTTAGCTGGGCTGTAGTACAGGCCCACCTTTGGATCTCTAATGAATAGGAATTAATAATGAAATAGGGAATGGTAGGAATTTAACAAGGCCAGGGAAAAGACCAGAGACAGGTTACACACAGGAACAATAAATAGCAAAAGTTAAAGACCCATGAGCAGGGGTGTCTGGGTGGCTCAGTCTGTTAAGTGTTTCTTTGGCTCAGGTCATGATCTTGTGATCCTGGGATGGAGCTCCTAGGTGGGCTCCCAGCAGCAGGGAATCTGCTTCTCTCTGTCCCCCCGCCCCCTGCCATGCTTGTGCTCTCCGTCTTGCATGAGATGCTCTCTCTCTCTCTCTCATAAGTAAAAAAAAATCTTAAAAAAAAAAAAGACCCATGAGCAGAGTGGGTCAGTGGAGCCAAGGACGGAAATGAGAAGTGGTGTGTGGAAGGTCAAGGGCCGGGGAGGGACCAAGCTGTGAGCGGCCCTTTGGACCATGTCAGTGAGTTGTTACTCTCTCCGGGACATCATGGGAAACCGACAAGAAGTGTGGAAGAGGCTACCTGGGTCTTCCCCTTGTGAACAGAACACCCATCAGAAACTCTGACAGACCATGGGTCTGTGTCCATAAGGATGCAACTGCAGAGACACTAGATGGGCTTGCGGACACTCTCTGGAAAGCTGTTGAGAGTCCAGAAGATTGTAAAGAAACCTGAGTGGTGGTTATGGAAAGACAAATTCAAGTACATGTAATACAAAAGTAACAAGATTCGGTAATTTATCGGCTATGGAGAATAGGGGAGTCGTCAGTGATAGCTCGTGAGTGTGGAGTCTGGGTCATACTAGGGACGGGGTTATGACCAGCTGAGCTGGATAATCCGGTAGGTATGCAACCACAGGAGGATAGTGAGGAATTTAATTTGGGATATATTGAGTGCGAGAGGCTCCCAGAGCATCCAGAGCTGTGAGCTGCTGTTATTAATGATGTGCTGGGTGCTTTTCCCGGTAGTTTACATATAGTAACTGACTTACTCTTTAGGGAACTCTCAGAAATGGACAATATTTAGCCAATTTTACATTGGAGACAAGTTAGACATAGCTCTGCATTCTGAAATTCTGGGAGGCAATTGCAGTAGAGCTAGATTGGGGAGATCGGGGTACATATAGGTCACAGCTGAGACCCTGAGAATGGATGACATCAGGTAGGGTGGAGAGAGAAGAGTGAGAAAACCACGTATTGAGCTTAGGGTCCCGGGATGGGGAGCAGCACTCTGTGAGCTGCGTGTGGATCTCTGGCAGGAGCAGAAGCACGAGGGGCGGAGGGCTGGGACGGAGGTATTGGAAACAAAAAAACAGCTGAAATTGAAAGTCTCCACCTCTATCAAACATGTGACCTGAACCAGAAAAGAGGAATTTTTTAAAAAGACAAGGTTAGGGGCACCATGACCTTATTTTGAAGTTTGCCCATGATTTATATTCATTATTTGACAAAACAAAACTATTCATCTTACCGTCACTCAAAACAAAGTGAACCATGCTGGGTTTTCTGCACCACTGCACACGTTTTTCCGTTCGGTCCAGTACGTTTGATACCGATTTATATTTTCCTACACTCAGGGGGTCCCCAACTCACTGTGTCATGTGTGGCTCTCCCCGTGAGGCTGGGCAGTAACACCACACTCTCTCCTCCGCTGTGTGCTCCGTCCTCACTTCGCCGTGTGGTTCTTGCAGCAACGGCTACGGGGTGTCGACTTCACATCCAGCTTTGTCCCATGAACAGAGCAGACAATGGGAGCTGCCCATGTGGGTCTTGCACTTGACAACCGTGTGCCCTCAACCGTGCAGCAAGGCTGCTCCAAGGGGCAGAGAGCGGAGGTGGGCTTGAGCACTGTCTGGGAGGTCTGCTCACATTCAGGTCTTCCCCTTGTGAACAGAACACCCATCAGGGATTTTCAGAAATGTCTTCGGCCCCAGGGACTCCGTAGCCCCTCAAGAGGAGTTGAGCCACTTAAGCTACGCATTCAGCACAATGGTCCAAATTCTGGTAAATGCTTGATTAGCCTGCATCCCAAAAAGATCTTGAATATTCTACAGCACATGTTAAATGACAAATTAAGTAAGATTTGGCTTCCTCTTAATGGTGGAAAACACTACAGTACTCTCTTCCTGGCCCTTGAATTTCAACTTAGACGGCATGTGAGCTCAGCCACACATTTAGTATGCACATTTGTCATATCTTTGAGAAATTCCCGCTGAAATTCATGCCTTGTTATTAATGGCCAAATCCATTTTTAATGGCCCAAACTTGATGGCTGGGGTGCCTGGGTGGCTCAGTCAGTTATGTGTCCAACTTTTAATTTCAGCTCATGGTCTCAGAGGTGTACGATGGAGCCCTGCATCAGCCTCCCTGTGCACTTGGCAGGGAGCCTGCTTCTCTCTCCCTCTCCTGCTGCCCCTCCCCCTGCTCACAGGCTCTCTCTCCAAAATGAATAAATAAATCTTAAAAAAAAAACTTGATTGTTGACCATTTTATGGAGTTCAAATGGTCATAGATATCATTAAGATTTTTCTCTAAATTTGCAACAAGCTGATAAAACCAAGTAAAAGGATACTAGACACAAAGGGACATTTTAAAGCCTTTGTTGTGAATATGTCTTATAAGTCTTAACACAAAATGAGGTGGCTAAAATCTTTGTTCTTTTTTAAAAAAAATATTTTATTTATTTGAGAAAGAGAGAAAGAAGAGAGCGCAGGCACAGGAGAACGATAGAAGGGCAGAGGGAGAAGCAGACGCCCGCTGAGCAGGGAGCCTGACATGGGGCTTGATCCCGGGGCCCTGGGATCACAGCCTGAGCTGAAGTCAGATGCTTAACCAACTGAGCCCTCCAGGTGTCCAAAATCTTTGTTCTTATATCAGAGAAAACTAGGCTCAGAAAGACTTACTGATGTGCTTAAAGTGAGTAGAATTTGTTGTTAGGGCTCAAGTGTAGCTAACACCAGCGTCTACACCCTTAGTTCCCCTGCTGTCCGAATTCTAAGTTTCTTTGAAAACTTTCAGGTTTCATCAGGACAGGATACGACCGCTGACACATATCGAGGCATTGGTCTAAGTACTTACTTGCTTAGTCCTCGCAAACCCCCGGGAGGTAGTATGGTTAATATATATATATATATATATATATATATATATACACATTAAACGCAGGGAGGTTAACTTTCCTGAGATCACAATGGTTGTATGTGGCACAGAGAGTTTAAGTGCCAGGATTCAAACCCAGACATTCTGGTTCAAAGTCAGGCTCAGAACCATCCCTGAGAAGTTCATGTTTCTAGGATGAGAAATAACACGTCAGAAGCCCAAGACGCGACTATGAGCCATCTTCTGTTCATTCTGCCACACAGTGTCGGACAGCGCGGCTGTGTTTACGCGTTTGTGGGGGTGTATGTGCGTGTGTGCGTGTTTGTGCATTTCGGGGATGTATTGCTGCTGTGTCCACGCCAGCAACCTGCGGGCTCACGGAGGGCACGTGAGACCTTCTCTGGGGACGACGGGAGGAGGATTCTGCTGCAGAGTTCCTGCGGTCGTGCGTGGGCCGGCTTGGTGCTCAGCTCTCTCCTCGGTGCCGCTGTCCTCTCTGTTCTTGTGCCACTACCACACATCTAACTTTCAACTGGGACAGCTTTGGGACGTTTTAAATCACGCTCTTCTGGAAGCTGGCGAAGAAGGCAGTTGCGTGATGTCAACACAGCACGGTTCTTTCGGGGAGAACACACAGTCCTGGTTGCTGCGTGGCCTTTGTTAAGTAGAACTCAGGTCTTACTGTTCTCATCTTCAAAATATAGGGGGTATAGCTCAGTGGTAGAGCATTTGACTGCAAAATACAGAAAAGGGTCCCTAGTTCAGAGGACGCTTTGCAAATTAAATATACCGGCGTATTGGAATGAGGTGAATTGAGTAAAATGGTGCATTTACACTGCTCTGCCCCGTCACTACTATAAGCTCTCAGTACTCTTTATACTGTTAGGGCCCCCAGCGTGTAAACAGAGGAAGACCCTGCCCCGGGGCTCGGCATTTGGACCACGGGCTCCGGCTCTCCAGACCCTGCGGGCCGCACCAGCAGCTGCATGAAACCGGCCAATTCCATGACTTTGTCTGAGTGTGGCCTTGAGAGGGGCTGCCCTGCTCCTTCATGGGTCCCAAGGTTCTGCCCCAGATTGACTTCCTATGTGCAGCTCGGCCAACCCCAAGCCCTCAGATCGTGCCCTCCCCTTCCCCATGCCAGGAGTGCCCTCTTGCTCAAGAATGATGACACCCAATGGGATGAACCTCGTTCCAATCTCTGGAGTCTTTCAGACGTCAGATCAAGTGTTCCTTTTGGACAAACGCTATCCCCAGCTCACGAGTTGTGAAGACAGATCTCGGGCTCTGAGAGACACCCAGCTTCGATGTCAGCGTGGCTCATGGCGTGTGCATTCTCTGTGGGTCTGCGGTCCCAGGACCAGCGTCTCCCCCCACCAGCAAATCTGATGCACCAGCCTCACCAGGGCTCACTCTCTGGCTCCTGAAGGGAAGAGAGAAGCAGGGGCCACAAACGCACGAAGTAGACTTACTGGTCAATTTTTGGAAATCGGTTGTTACAGACAAAAGCCATTATCACTGAGTGAGTTTTGGGCCAAGTGAGGCCACGGTCCCTTCTGTTCCTCAGGCGCTATCTCCTCCACACTCGGTCGTAGAGCTGGGCCCAAAGAGCCCCCAGCTGGGGTCCTGCTCCGCGTCCACCCCTAGCTTCATGCTGCCTCGGGCCTGCTCCATGCATGGTGTGCGAAGATCTGTGAGCGCAGCAATGGCCTCCCCCTCCTGCTGCCATGGGTCAGGGTGCCCGTCTCCCTGCTCGGGTCTGGCCCTGGATCTGCAGGGTCACCCCTGGGAACTGTGGTTGAAGGTATGGGACCGCTGTCCCCGCCAGCCCCGTGCTCCTCTGTCCACATGGGGAGCTGATAACCATGCCCTTCCTCCCACAGGACTTCCATGCACTGGGCCCACAGCTCTGAGCTGAATCCCCCGTACTCCTCAGACATCACAGCACCTCTCCAAATACGTAAAATAACAAAAAATACACCACCAAACCAAAACAATGTTTTATGGTGGGCAGAGCTTGGGGACTCAAATCTGAAGTCCTCCTGCTCTGTGAGTTCGAGTACAAATCACTACTTTCCATTCGGGTGAACGGACCTCATCCTGCGCTCACAGCCCGTAAACCTGTCTTCAGCGTCAGGGGCTTCACAATCTGAGCGACTAATACCTGGTTTCCGGCTTCCAGGGATGATCCACGCCCGTGTCCCTGCACAGAAGAGTACGGAGGGCGAGCCTCTGCGGTGACCCTTCTCAGGTCTCCAGCGGCCACAGGAAGTTGGCAGACGCGTCCATCCTCCAGCCACCAGCCCTCCCACACGTAAGCGGCACCTTTTCAAAGGATCCCACCTGCACTTGTCCGATTTCCCTGAGAGCTTCCCTTCTGAGCCTCATTCCCGGGTCCGGCTTCTGCCTTGTCCTCCCTCCCTCTCCCTGGCTGTGTTCTCCTGCGAGACTCATCCCCCATCCTGGCTTCCACGGGCCCTGTCCCCTCTCCCCAGACTCACCGCTGATTGCCAGAGCAGCACAGAACCTGAGAGCTAGCCACGATCCCGGCTGACAGGCCGTGCGTCTGGGTCCCCCCAGCACCGCCACCGTGAGTGAGAAGAGCCAGCAGCACAGACGAACGACCTGCTTACAGCTCTCTAGGACGCCTTGTCCCCACACAGACTTACTCGCCGGAAAACCAAGCCACTGTTGCCCGCCTGTCTCAGGTTCTACTAGACCTGCACACTCTGCAGCCAATGGGAACGTTCTCCCAATCACAAAAACTCTACCATCCAGATCCATTTACCCTGGCCCTGCTATCCACACCCAGACGGTAGCAGAAACACATCTGTTCTCCTGCCGCCCCGATTCAGATGTCTCTTCCAAACGGATAATCTTGCCTCAGTTACACCTTCAGTTTGGCCACGAACTTCCCAGATGTGAGTTTTTCTCCCCCAAATCCATCCCATGTGCACGGCCATGCGCACACTCCCATCCTGCACCTTCAGCAGCTGGTCAGTCCGGCTGCGTCTGCCTGCACTCGCGGGATTTCCCATCACCTACATTTGCCTTCCCCAACCCATTCTGTCTTTTGTTTTTGCAGGGGGGGCTGGTTTCTTTTTTTTTTTTTTCTATTGTGTTACGTCAGTCACCATAAAATACATCATTACGTTTTGATGCAGTGATCCAAGATCCATTGTTTATGCACCACACCATGCTCCATGCAATCTGTGCCCTCCTTAGTACCCACCACCAGGCTCACCCACCCCCCACCCCCTCCCCTCCAAAACCCTCAGTTTGCTTCTCAGAGTCCACAGTCTCTCATGGTTCATCTCCCCTTCCCATTTCCCCCAACTCCCTTCTCCTCTCCATCTCCCATGTTCTCCATGGTATTCCTTATGCTCCACAAATAAGTGAAACCATATGAGACTTGACTCTCTCTGCTTGACTTGTTTCACTCAGCATAATCTCCTCCAGTCCCATCCACGTGGATACAAAAGTTGGGTATTCATCCTTTCTGATGGAGGCATCATACTCCATAGTGTATATGGACCACATCTTCCTTATCCATTTGTCCGTTGAAGAGGATCTCGGCTCTTCCCACAGCTTGGTTATTGTGGCCATTGCTGCTATGAACATTGGGATACAGATGGCCCTTCTTTTCATTATATCTGTATCTTTGGGGTAGATATCCAGTAGTGCAACTTCCTTCAAGGCATTTCTCCAAAGGCAAAAGAAACAAAAGCGAAAATGAACTTTTGGGACTTCATCAAGATCAAAAGCTTCTACACAGCAAAAGAAACATTCAACAAAACAAAGAGGCAACCCACGGGATGGGAGAAGATATTTGCAAATGACAGTACAGACAAAGGGCTGATATCCAAGATCTATAAAGAACTCCTTAAACTCAACACACACAAAACAGATAGTCATGTCAAAAAATGGGAAGAAGACATGAACAGACACTTCTCCAATGAAGACATGCAAATGGCTATCAGACACATGAAAAAATGCTCATCATCACTAGCCATCAGGGAGATTCAAATCAAAACCACTCTGAGATACCACCTTACACCAGTTAGAATGGCCAAAATTAACAAGACAGGAAACAACATGTGTTGGAGAGGATGTGGAGAAAGGGGAACCCTCTTACACTGCTGGTGGGAATGCAAGTTGGTGAAGTCACTTTGGAAGACAGCATGGAGATTCCTCAAAAAATTAAAAATAGAGCTTCCCTATGTCTCAACCCAATTCTAAGCAGTAATACCTGACTGTCTCTCAGGAAGTCTTTTTCACCTTTTTTCTCCTGCTTGCTCCCTTTGGTTGAAATTCCCCTGAATTCCCCAGGATCTGCTCACATCCTGTCTACTTTTGGAGGCCAACTGTGTGTCCTGGGCATTATTTATTGATGCTCAATGTGCTTGCCTTTTCTCTCTAACTAGATTAAATGCTTTATGAGATAGGGATCATTGTGTTGCAGAGCTCTGGACAGCACACTGGGCCTCTATTGCCAACCATGCGTCTCAGCAGGAGTGCATTTATTAGCTTAATTAATATTTGATAACTTGTTATTAGGCACCACCTGCTGTCCTAGGTGTTGGAGGTCTATCAGTGAGCAAGACAGACACAGTCCCTGGAACTTAAGTACAATGCAGGAAAAAGCATTAATAGAAGATCCCCAAATTAAGCAATTGATCACAAACCTTGAAGTTGCTCCCACTGAGGGAAAGACAAAAGGGACTGTGACAGGGACACTTAAAACCTCTGCAAAACTTATTTCAAGTGGTGTTTTCTCCAGAGAAAGGAGATTTCAGTTTACAACTGGTGGGAGGTTTATTTCCAGAGGCGATGTCCCCTGGTTTTATATGTTTCCATAACTGTGCTTAGAAGAGCCTCTCTCCCCAGCAGTGGCGTCCACCCACATTAACTAGGGATACACACAGACTTGCATTGCCTTCAGAGTCTGTCTGTGTCTGGCGGGCACAATGGGGCTCCTGAAGGAGCTAGACAGAATCAGGTCAATCTTCAACTAGAGCAACAAAGGAAGTCCTCCTGGGGTCGTCCCCCGTCCGTCAGAGTGATGCCTCCAGAACAGCTCTTGGTTAGTGACTTCAATGGGAAATTACATCTCCATGTCCCCTGCTAGCCCTGCCTTTGAAAACACACAGCACCCTCTCCCCGGCCTCTTCTCTGCACTGTGCTGTAGACAATACTAACACAGAATTGTACAGGATCCCCGGCTGGGCACCCATCCCCATCCCAGCGCTGCCTCAGGTCAGGTTTGGGCTTAAAGACATTTTGAACAGCAGTTTCATGCTGTAAGTGTCATGCTTCTAAAAGCACCATCAAAAATCATTTCCCCCTCAATTCTTACTTCTTTTCCAGTTCCTTTTAAAATTCATTTTGTACTGTATGCCCATTTCTCAATTTATCTCATTTTTACACCTCTTTTTTTTAATTTAGTTTTATTTTCTCAGTGATCCAAGATTCATTGTTAATGCACCACACCCAGCACTCCATGCAATCCGTGTCCTCCATAATCCCCACCACCAGGCTCACCCAACCCCCACCCCTCCCCCTCCAAAACCCTCAGTTTGTTTCTCAGAGTCCACAGTCTCTCATGGTTCATCTCCCCCTCCCATTTCCCCCAACTCCCTTCTCCTCTCCATCTCCCCATGTCTTCTGTGTTATTCCTTATGCTCCACAAGTAAATGAAACCATATGATAATTGACTCTCTCTGCTTGACTTATTTCACTCAGCATAATCTCTTCCAGTCCTTCTATGTTGCTACAAAAGTTGGGTGTTCATCCTTTCTGATGGAGGCATCATACTCCGTAGTGTATATGGACCACATCTTCCTTATCCATTCGTCCGTTGAAGGACATCTTGGTTCTTTCCACAGTTTGGCGACCGTGGCCATTGCTGCTATAAACATTGGGGTACAGATGGCCCTTCTTTTCACCACATCTGTATCTTTGGGGTAAATACCCGGTAGTGCAATTGCAGGGTCATAGGGAAGCTCTAGTTTTAATTTCTTGAGGAATCTCCACACTGTTCTCCAAAGTGGCTGCACCAACTTGCATTCCCACCAACAGTGTAAGAGGGTTCCCCTTTCTCCACATCCTCTCCAACACATGTTGTTTCCTGTCTTGTTGATTGTGGCCATACTGACTGGTGTAAGGTGGTATCTTTATGTGAGCAGACACTTCTCCAATGAAGACATACAAATGACCAACAGACACATGAAAAAATGTTCATCATCACTGGCCATCAGGGAGATTCAAATCAAAACCACAAAGAGATACCACCTTACACCAGTCAGAATGGCCAAAATTTATCTCATTTTTAATTCCTCACGAGGGGTGCCTTCTCCATTGACTGGCAGTCATCATTTTAACACAGCTCTTACAGAGACACACAATGCTCACTTGGCCCAAGCACTTCGCAAGCCAGTGGCCACCAAGCCTTCCGGGTGTGGGCTTGTTTCTGCGGCACATACGTGACCCTCCTGGGCTGGGACTGGGCTCTCATCAGGAACCTTGCTGCCATGAATAAATGGGTTGTTCTGTCCCACATCTAACCCTGAGAGCACATCTGTTTGTTTCTAGATTGAGATGTGTTACATGCAGTAGAGTGTACACAGGTCTCAAGTTTACGGCTGAATAAATAAACACACATGCTTGTATGACCAGCCCCAGGACAAGAAGCAGCCCCAAAAGTCCACAGATGGCAGCATCTGTCAGAATTGACTTCTGAGCCCAGAGCCTGCCCACCAGTGTGGGGCCAGGGACAGGCAAGCCTCAGAGCCACCAAAGCCCCACCATCCATGGGCTGCATGGCCTTGAACAGATTGCAAATCACACTACATGTCGGGGCACCCAGCTGTGAGCCAAGGTGAGTGGACCAGGTGCCTTTGCTGTATGAGTCACCTGAACCCACGTGTAATAAAACACTTTCCCCGTGTCTGACGCATCTCTGTCATGTTGGGTCAGTAGAGCCTGGCCTGCAGCAAGGTGGCCACAGGCCTGTGCCTTCAGTAATGATGGTGCATTCTGCCTTTTGCAGTCGCCAGAACCAAAGGAGTCAGCCGGTCCACCCCCCACAGCCGGTGTTGCTTATGGGGCAGCCTCCTGAAGCTGCCGCCTGAGGGTGCCTAAGGCTATTGATGAGAATGTGAACTTTTCCCACTTTAAGCCTCCTGGGACGATTTGTGTATGCGTGCATGTGCGCGTGTGTGCGTGTGAGCAAGCATATGCACGTGTGCACGTGTGTGCTAGCTGGAACAAATGTGTGCATGTGCATACACACGCATGCACACATGTGCACACTAGGGGGAACATGCATGCACACGCGTGACCTGCACGTGTGTGTAAACATGTGTGCACGCTTGAATGAACACATGTGCACATGTGCAAGCATGTGCACTGTGCGTGCATGTGTGGGGACACGTACATGTGTATCCGTGCGTGTGCATGTGTGCTCATGTGAACAGACGTGTGTGTCTGCATATGTGTGTGTCTGTAAATATATTCATCTTTAGGACAGTGCTTGGGAATGTGCATTTTTAAAAATGTGTCTCATATTCTTTGGACACATGCACAATTTTTCTTATTTTTTTATTTATTTTTTTAATTTCTTTTCAGCGTAACAGTATTCATTGTTTTTGCACCATACCCAGTGCTCCACGCACACTTGAACACCATTCTTAAATACCAGTCATCTCATTTGGGGCTTACGAGTTACGTTTAGTGAGTAACTGGTGTTTTCTACCAAGTGGAACTGAGGTGGTGCTCCTAGCAGTGGGTATCTCAACAGCAAGCACACTATCTAGTTCATCCTGTCCCTGTGTTGCCACTTCCCTGCTGGGCGACCATGTCACCCCTACCCTGCCGGAGGACCACACACTCACTGTGAACGTTGTACCTCTCTTGGGGAGAAAGACTGATCCCAGGACACACCTTTAAAGATCAGCCCATTCCCAGAAGCACATCAGTAGAGCCCTCCAGTTCACTGACCGGGAGCCTCACCTGTCCGTGTGCTGGTGAAGGGCCGGGAAGGAGCTGCCTGCCCTCCAGGTCTTCTGCGTGGTCCTACATTTACATAGTTAGTATTTGTCATTCTGCTCACTGGCCATCCGTTGGTGGTCTTGGGGAATGACCATGCCAACAGGCTGTCTCTGATCTTCCAGACGCCATGAGCGTTCCTACCTGGCGCTCGGTGCCTGGGCTGCACACGCGGCATGGGAGGCGTTCTCAAGCGCTTGCAGCTGTCAAACCTAAATTCCTGTACTTGTGAAGGGAAAAGGCATTTTCATTAGTAATCTCTGTATTTCTCTCTTCATGACCAGTGGTATGTTTTAAATACCCCATTTGGCCATTTTCTTATTATTTTCTTCTACGCGCATAACAAAAGACAGCTTTTTGTGAAATCACAGGATCTAGCTTACTGATTTATTTCTCAGAGACAGCATGGTTATTAGGATGCGTGAGGCTACCACAAGGCAGTCCCAGTCCACAATCTTCCCTTCACCTGTGTCGGGTAGAAAACAACTCAGCTGGCCTCTCGCTACCATCCCTGCCAAGCACAGAGCCCCTGCACCCACAGCACCTGCCTCTCCCACACAGGTGTGGTTTCTGCTGGACAAAAGTTCTTCAAAGACCAATGCTGTATCCTGTGTAAGCCCAATTCAATAAACTTGGAGAGACTGTTTTTCTGCCCATTTTCTTGGTCCTGGCATAGAAAAGCAAACAGAAGAGACAAAATCCCTGTCTTGTGGATCTTGCCTTCTAGTGGACAGGAAGGTCATGCCATGGAGCAAATAAGGACATTTTATACTATTTTAAAAAGATCAGAAGTCTATAGAGACAAAGCAGAAAAGGAGATCTCCAGCATCGCTGGCATCCGATGGAGCACACAGCTCAAATGATCTTGAACAAAACTGTAGGTAACTAAAAAAATGGAATCTTTGGAATGTATTTTGACCATAGAATATAAAGGTTAAACAATCACATACTGTCTTATAAAAATGTCCCATACACTACATAGGAAATAAGGGAGAGAGTATTAACCACGTGTGTGGGGTGTTGCAGTTAAGCTACTGTTCCCAGGACGCAGAAGGCATCCCGTTAACCCTGCTTTTTGGAGGACGAGCTCGGTGTGTGCTCCATGGCGTGCATGCTTAATAAGCTGAGGGGGGCTGAGAGGGAAGCGGAGGTGGGGAGGACCTCCTTTCAAATATGAGGTTGGGGTAAGATCTCATGCTCTTTGGCACTGGGTCCAGGTTATGTTGAGGACAAGACTGCTCCAAGTTTACGTCTGTTGAGACTTGTCAATGATCCACACAGGTTCACTTTCTCTCTTCGCTCATCTATAGCTGTGAGAAGACCATCCCCATCATTTGGACAATCGTGGGTTCATCCCAGTTTCTTGCAATACCCTGATGTCAGGACCAGCCGGTTCTACTGTGTCTAGAAAGCCCACTTGGGAACAGGGGGGCTCTCTGAATCACCCCCCCCACACACACAGAGGCTTGGGGTTAGCTTCATGCTTCTGCTGCCTCTGTGGTCAACACAAATTATGTTGCCCAACACTACATCCCTTCTTCCTTTGGTGAAGGGATCATACTCCTTTCTGACCACGTGGCTCTTGTCTTCCCATCCTACACTCCCAGGACAAAGGGGTCCCTGATGACTGGGGAATCCATGTGCCCCATGTCCAGAATGATGGCTATCCTGGGGTGGGGAGAGGGGGACCCAGGTCTTCCTGTCCAAAGGAACATCTGGGCGAACATCTCCTTCATATCCCCCAGCTCTGTGGACATGGGTCAGCTCTCAGCAGCTGTGTACCAGCTATGCGAAGAAAGCTTCCAGCATACAAGAGCATGGAGCTGGCAGAGAGAAAAGCAAACCAAGGACAAAATGCACAGAGATTGAGAGAGGCAGAGACAGGGAGAGATAGGCTGAGTCAGTGAGATGGAGGAGAGGACAGTGATGCCAGGTTCTCCTTTGGATTTGTTCATTCTGTTGCCATCTACTTTGTACTCTTCCAACAAATACTATTTCTCATTCTTCTAATTCAAGTTGAGTTTCAAGTTGAGTTTCTGCTACAATTGGAAACATGTGGACTGTCCCCTGAGTCAGCCACTGACGTGACCACCTGTCACAGCATTCTGGCAAGAAAACCAGGATTTCCCTATTCTGCCAGTGACACCAGGTCACCTAAGTTTATAGAATAGCTTTATGCAGTAAAGTAGAATTTCAGTTAATTTGAAAAAGTAACAATACGTGTGTGTCACGAATTGAAGATTTAGACCCACAGTGGTGGATATAGTCTAGAGGCAAACAGCAGAAAGCCTTCAGGACCAAGCATGGGAGCAAATCCTTCTTGGAACCAACGCCAAGACCACTGACCAAATGGCTGGAACCTGGCGCCTGCCACAAGGAACGGCGGTCAGCTGCAAAGCTTCCACTTGATGCTGACCCAAACAGGCGGTGTTCGTTTTCTGGAACATCATTAAAAAATTTCCTGTGTGAGAACCCACATCTGGTTCTGGTGTCAGATCACTTCTGGCTTTGGGTATCCTAGTTCCAACAATGATATCTGCTGATAGGGATGGATGGAACCAGCAGCCCTTCATTTTCAACAGAATACATCTTAACCTATTTTTTAAAGGTTCTGGCAAACACATTTTGTACAAAATTGTTTTTCCCCTCAATCACTGAATTTGCAAAGAAATGTTATGCCATGTGTGTTTCATTAAGTTACCATTAACTCTTTGAAAAGGCTCTTTATAAGAAATGTGTAATGGCCCCAGATCCTTGGAAATCCTTTTTTTTTTTAACCAAATCTTCCCATTTTTATAAAAATGAAATGGAACTTGAAATCAATGTCTTGGATTTGGCATTCTATATTTGACTAAATGTGAAAAAGATTGAAAACTCATCGAGTAACATAAGTTACATATATTGAATGCATTCTGTTCTAGAATATTCTTGTTAACACTCTAGTATCACTATTTACTAAACAATATTTGCTTAAGTAACTGTCGCTGTCCATCCCACAAAATTGCATTCAATTTAACAATAAATTCACACAATTGTAGTCTCATAATGAAAGCAATAGCCTCTGAATACATAAAATATGAACAGAAGAATAAAAAAAAATCGGTGATTTGGAGACAATACAACTTTCAAATATGTTTAATTTCATCTTGAATATTGGGAGCAAGGAAGCCAGTAAATATGTGCTTGGGTAGATCTCAGGGTGGTTACCGGCCACACGTGGAATATTTCTTCTGGGTCCTTGTCGTGCGTTTATATCACCTCACTGGGCAGCTTCTCCCTAATTTTGTGCCGTACCTTCAAATTTGTCTAATTAATGCAAAATCTCCCCTGTTTTCAAACCAGATTCTTAATTTTCATGCTGATAACGGAATTGTAAATTTATCTGTCATTTATTTTTTTAAAGATTATTTATTTTATATAGAGAGAAAGCACGAGTGGGAGGGGCAGAGAGAGAGAGAATCTCGAGCAGACTCCCCGATGAGCACAGAGCCACACCGGCCTCAATCCCAGCACCCTGAGATCAGTACCTGAGCCAAACCAAGAGTCAGACACTTACTTGACTGAGCCACCCAGGCACCCAGCCATTTATTTTTTTAAACAGCTTTACTACATATCACAAATTCCTCCAATTTAATTGCAGCATTTGGCAGACATTTCCTTTTTGTTTTACACAAATGTCCTTGTCTCATTCTCCCTGGCAGGCATATAACTTTTCAATACATTTTCACCAGCAATTCTTATATTTTGTCTCTACTTTTTATTTTCCTCTTCACCACTTATCATTAACAAATATGTTTTGTATTTTACTTTTTTCACATTTTTAATCAGTGCACCTCAGTGAGGTTACTGTTTTTTGTCTGTCTCAGTTATTTATTATATCCCCACCAAGTAGAACAGTGACTGGCCCATAGTGGGCACTCGATAAATATTTATTAAAGAATTCAGCTCATGAGAAATTATAACAAACAAGGACAGAACAGGAATGATCGGATTTAGTATTAGGAAAATAAGTAGTGATCTCCTCAAGAATAGTTTTAAAGAAATAGCTGGTGTAAAACAAGACCATAGTGGCTAAAAAATGTGGAAGGGAACCTTGTACATTGTTGCTGGGAATATAAAATGAAGCCACCACCATGGAAAACACCATGGCAGTTTCTGGAATCAAGGAGAATTACCGTATGATCCAGCAATTCCACTCTTGAGTATATACCCAAAAGAATTAGAAGCAAGTTCTTAAGAGGTATTTTTACACCCATGATCATAGTACAATTATTCACTGTCACTAAACCATGGAAGCCACCCAAGTGTCCACTAATGAAAGGATGGATGAGCCCAATGGATGTGCATACACTGTGAGTGACTTCTCAGCCTTATGGAGGGAGGTGATTCTGACACCTGCTCCAATGAGGATGAACCCCGGGGACATGATGCTCAGTGAAATAAGCCAGACAGGAAAGGACAAACACTGTGCAAGTCTATTGAAATGATTCCCAGAGTCATGAAATAGAGACAGAAAGTAAAGTGTGGGAGCCAGGGGCCGGACTGGGAGCAGGCATCATTGTTAGGGGGACACAGTTTCACTTTGGGGAGAGGAACAGAGCTCTGTGGATGGGTGGTGGTGACGGTCACACAACAGTGCAAATGAACCTGATGTCACTGAACGGCACACTTAAAAGTGGTCAAAATAGGAAATTTCATGTTGTGTATAGTTTACCACAATAAACAACAAAACAACCAACTCAACCAAAGTAGAAGTGAGAAGTGAGGAGGGATTAAGGGCTGAAGTGCATTTAGAAGTGTGGTCTGGCATGGAGGAGAGCAGTGGCTGGAAGGAGGTGAGGGTCAGGGACATGTTCCCGCATATGGACATGGCTTACGTGTTGGGTGTTGATGAGAGGTTGTGAGATAATATGAAGAAGCTGAGAGAGAGGAACACCTGGGTGGCTCCATCATTAAGCCTCTGACTTCGGCTCAGGTCATGATCCCGGGGTCCTGGGATCAAGCCCTGCTTTGGGCTCCCTGCTCAGCGGGGAGCCTGCTTCTCCTTCTCCCACTGCCCCTGCTTGTGTTCCTTTTCTCTCTGTCTCTCTCTCTGTCAAATACATAAAATAAAATCTTAAAAAAAAAAGAAGTTGAGAAAGAGAACAGCTGAGTGAACCACGCATGTGAGGACGTAGCTGGGCACATGAGATTCACCTAAAACAAGGAGGCACATCTATCCACGTGGGCGGATGGACTGACCTACATGTTAAGAAATCTGTTTCTTACTTCTGTGCTCTTGTGATACTGCTGCACAGAAATCCTGGCAGTCTGAGGTTGCTGAGGTATGCCTGGAAGAACTATTCGGTAGATGGCGGAGAATGAGGAAGATGACTCAGGAGATAATGACACAGTGGGCAGACCTGATGGTCCAGTGAGGTTACTTTGATAGCAACAGCAGCCTAACATTGGGCTTGGACTGAAACTTGCTGCCGTCCTCACATTTAGCTCTGTTATTTATGTTTTCCCCATTCTGTGGGTACAGGGTCATTGCTGTGCTATTCTTATCTGTACTAACTGCTCCTAGAACCATGGAAAGATGAAGAATGAGAGCTTTGGGTTGGAGAAAACCCGGCTCGCAGTGTTGAGGCAACTGAGGGAGCTTCCATGAATGCCTCCAGGGGCTAAAAATTGATGCTTAAGCAAATCACACTCCAAATAAGGGCTGTTCTTCCAGCTTTTGGCTTGGGGGTTAGCAGAGTAAGTGGGGAAAGGCCATATACTTGGATTTTCTCTGGGGAGCAAAAGAAGGGGAGATTCATTTCAATGGAATTTTGATTTATCTGTGGGGATACATGATTCCGTAATGGAAGGCGATACCTACTAAATTTTATAGAGTGGCTGTCAATTTGGGGTATTTAAGTAACGAACCTTGGATGTTCAAATTATCATTTGCATGTGGATACACTGTCTTGATAGCTTGATAAATATGCTTTGAAATGATAAATAAAATCTTGTGGGGTCCTTGGCTGTGGACCTCTTGCAGCAGGAGCTGTGGTGTTGGCCCAGAATCATCTTCTCTTTTTTTACCCCAAAATGTGAATAGAACCACAAACAGACTGCCAAGAACCATGCCCTAGTGTATTACCTTTCCTGGGAATCTGAATTTTTGTTTTTCTTATATACATAAAACAGAACAGGGGATCTCCTTCCATGCTTTCCTTCAAAATTATAAGAATACACTCTGTATAGGAGGGCCCTCTGAGACCCTGACTTTCTCTTTCTTCCTCTTCAGAGCCCCCTTTTCTCTTATAGGATAATGGAGTGGAGGCAGAGGGTGAAGAAGGCCAAGGCTGGGGCTCTTTGGTGCAAAGCAAAGACCCCAGGCAATCTGTCAAGGTAGCTTCAGACAACTTTAAGCTTCTCTCTTCATTTTTCTTGGTTTTTGGCAGTCCTGGATTCTTCTAAATCAGCATTCCCTTTCATATGGATGATTGTTAATACTAAGGTTTAGGCCATTAAAGGGAAATGTTAGGAATGACCTCTAGTACCTGCTCAAACTTGAAAATATTCAGACTTGGTTCAAGTAGGAATACAATAAAAGTAGTACCCTCTACATGGTCCAACCTGTCCACTAAACACTGGGATCTGAGGTCACTGGGATCCCTTGCCCAACCCCATTCAAAATAAATGGATATTTTGACTCATATTTCCTCCTAGTTTGTTTTATCTCCAAGACTTCATGAGGTGAACAAGCATCTCCATTAAATCCAGATTCGGAAATTTCAGGGTCTACTTGTAACTCCATTGTCCAATCATCTGCGTGTACCCCCATCAGCATTGCTAACATTTTCATAGGAAATATGGCCCAAAGTGAACTCCAGAGATTTCAAAGACAACATCATAGTGGCATTTCTAAAGCCTGGGAATCTGGAAATACAGCCAGAGATACAGCAAGAAAAACTTTAGAAAAATGATACCATGGGGGCACCTGGGTGGCTCAGATGGTTAAGTGTCTGCCTTCGGCTTGGGTAATGATCTCCAGGTCCTAGGATCGAGTCCCATGTCAGGCTCCCAGCTCAGCAGGGAGTCTGCTTCTCCCTCTCCCCTGCCTCTCCCCCTGATTGTGCTCTGTCTCTCTGTATCTCTCCCAAATGAATAAATTTTTAAAAAATTATACCATGAAGGTACAGGCCATGATGAAGCAACAGGGATGCAGAACACATCTTGGGGGGCAGTGGGGGACACATGCTCCCTTGGGGAAGATGTTCCCACAGCAGTCGTGTGTGTGCAAAAATGAAATGTGTTTCATGTGAAAGAGGATGAATAAAAGGGATGAAACTAGTAAAGATCTGACCCGAGAAGAGCTTGGAACTCAGGTCATTAACACCTCAAGTCTAATTCAGATTAGATCATTTTATGCTAATTGTGACAGCTAACAAGCACTGAGCACGTGTAATGGGCCAGGCACTATCAATGGAATGTTATGGTAAATGTCTGTGTGTCATATGTTGTTATACATTTTATATTATATTATTTATATCTCTTGTGCATTTCATATTTATCATTTTAAATTGGAATATAAATACTTTTCTACTTATACTCATAAATTATTAGTATTTTATAAATAAAACAAATGTTAAATATATTCATTTACTGTTCACAACAATATATGTAAGAATTAGCTGGATGTGGATTAAGATGTCCATCAACAGTTGAATGGACAAAGAAGATGTGGTATAAATATACATGGAATATTACTCAGCCATCAGAAAGGTTGACTACTTATCATTTATATTGATATGAGTGGAATTGGAGAATATTATGCTAAGCAAAATAAGTCAATCAGAGAAAGACAATTAGTATGTAATTTCACTCATATGTAGAATATAAGAAACAGCACAGGGGATCATAGGGAAAGGGAGGGAAAACTGAATGGGAAGTCATCAGAGAGGGAGAAAAACCATGAGAAACACTAAACTACAGGAAAAAAAAAACTGAAGGTTGTAGGAAGGGAGGTTGGTGGGGGGACGGGGTAATTGGGTGATGGACATTCAGAAAGGCAAGTGATGAGATGAGCATTGGGTGTTACATGTTACTGATGGATTCTTGAACACTACATCTGAAACAAATGATCTACAATATGTTAATTGAATTTAAATTTTTAAAAAGTTATTTTGCTACTAAAAGGTACTCACATTGCCCACAAAGTGGGATAATGTTATTTAAAAGTGGACTTGGAGTAACAGTAAATGTATATTGCAAATTCTGTGGCAACCACTTAAAAAAACTAAAGAAGGAAGTGTATCAGGTATGTTTAAGAATGGAGAGAAAATATAATCATGAAAAATGCTCAAACAAAATAATGTAAGGCAAGAACTAAATGGGTGGAGGAAAAGTATACCTTGCTAACACTAATCAAAAAAAAAAGCAAAAATGAATAATGAATCTTGGAACACTGAAAAAATAAAATAAAGTTTAAGTTTTAAAAAAGCAAAAGTGGCTATATTTTAGACAGAGCAGATTTCAAGACAAGAAAAGTTATCAGGAATAAGGAAGGGAACATATGATGGTAAAGAGCACAACTCTGAGAAAACATAGCAATCCTTAATGTGAATGTGCATAACAACAGAGGGTCAAACTGTGTGAGAAAAGAACTAATAGAACGGCGAAGACAGGTTGGTCCAGTAGCGTAGTTAGAGACCTCAACACCTGACTTTGAAACAGACAGATCTAGCCGACATCAGTAAGGTTAGAGTTGACGTTAACATCACCATCAATTGACTGTATGTAACTGTCATTTATAAACTGCTCCATCCAACAGTGGCAGAACAAACATTTTTTTCAGGCTCACAGGGAATATTTACCAAGAGAGATCACATTCTGGACCATAAAATGCATCTTAAAAGTTCAAAAGAATAGAAACCATAGAATGTTTGTTCTCAGGCTGCAGTGGAATTAAATTAGAAAGCAATGACATAAAGATAACTGAGAAACCCAAAAATATGTGGAGATAAAACAACAAATCTAGATAACAAATGAGTCAAAGAAGAAATTAAGAGAAATTTACAAATAGTTTGAGCTAAGTGAAGAGAAAAACACAACTTATCACAACAAAAATGTGTAGGATGCAGTGAAAGCGTTGCTTAGAAGGAAATCCATGGCATTGAATGCATTCTCAGAATAGGAAAAAAATGTTCAAAATCAATAATCTAAGTTTCCCCTTTGGAAAACCAGAAGTGGAAGAGCAAATTAAATTCAAAGTAAGCAGAAGGAAATAAATAATAAGAAATAGAATAGAAATCTATTATGCCTCCATCAGAAAGGATGAATACCCAACTTTTGTATCAATGTGGACGGGACTGGAGGAGATTATGCTGAGTGAAATAAGTCAAGCAGAAAGAGTCAATTATCATATGGTTTCACTTACTTGTGGAGCATAAGGAATAACATGGAGGACATTGGGTGATGGAGAGGAGAAGGGAGTTGGGGGAAATTAGAGGGGAAGACAAACCATGACAGACTGTGGACTCTGAGAAACAAACTGATGGTTTTGCAGGGGAGAGGGGTGGGAGGTTGGGGGAGCCTAGTGGTGGGTATTAAGGAGGGCACATACTGCATGTAGCACTGGGTGTGATGCATAAACAGTGAATCTTAGAACACTGAAAAAATAAAATGAAGTTTTTTTTAAAAAAAAGGATAGAAATCTATTATATTGAAAACAAGAAATAAATAGAGAAAATCAATGAAACTAAAAGCTGCTTCTTTATAGATCTTGGATATCAACCCTTTGTCTGTAGCATCATTTGTGAATATCTTCTCCATTCTGTGGGTTGTGTTTTGTTGACTGTTTCCTTTGCTGTGCAGAAGATTTTTATCTTGATTAAATCCCAAAAGTTCATTTTCTTTTTTGTTTCCTTTGCCTTTGGACATGTGTCTTTTTTTTTAGATTATTTTTATTAACATATAATGTATTATTTGCCCTAGGAGTACAAGTCTGTGAATCATCAGGATTACACACTTCACAGCACTCACCATAGCACATACCCTCCCCAATATCCATAACCTAACCACCCTCTCCCTACCCCACCATCCGTCAGGAACCCTCAGTTTGTTTTGTGAGATTAAGAGTCTCTTATGGTTTGTGGAGACATGTCGTGAAAGAAGTTGCTGTGGCTGATGTCAAAGAGGTTACTGCCTATGTTCTGTAGGATTTTGATAGATTCCTTCCTCTTGTTGAGGCCTTTTATCCATTTTTTGTGTATGGTGTAAGAGAATTGTCAAGTTTCATTCTTCTATACCTAGCTGTCCAATTTTCCCAGCACCATTTATTGAAAAGATGGTCTTTTTTCCACTGGATATTTTTTCCTGCTTTGCCAAAGATTATTTGACTGTAGAGTTGAGGGTCCATATCTGGACTCTCTATTCTGTTCCACTGGTCTATGTGTCTGTTTTTGTGCCAGTACCATGCTGTCTTGGTGATCACAGCTTTGTAATAAAGCTTGAAATCAGAACTTCTCAAAATCAACACCCAAAAAACAGATAATCATGTCAAAAAATGAGCAGAAGACATGAACAGACAATTCTCCAATGAAGACATACAAATGACTAATAGACACAAGAAAAAGTGTTCATCATCATTAGCCATCAGGTAAATTCAAATCAAAACCTCACTGAGAGGCATAATACTCCATAGTGTATATGGACCACATCTTCCTTATCCATTCGTCATTGAAGGGCATCTTGGTTCTTTCCACAGTTTGGCGACCGTGGCCATTGCTGCTATAAACATTGGGGTACAGATGGCCCTTCCTTTTACTACATCTGTATCTTTGGGGTCAATACCCATAGTGCAATTGCAGGGTCATAGGGAATCTCTATTTTTAATTTCTTGAGGAATCTCCACACTGTTCTCCAAAGAGGCTGCACCAACTTGCATTCCCACCAACAGTGTAAGAGGGTTCCCCTTTCTCCACATCCTCTCCAACACATGTTGTTTCCTGTCTTGCTAATTTTGGCCATCCTAAGTGGTGTAAGGTGGTATCTCAATGTGGTTTTAATTTGAATCTCCCTGATGGCTAGTATTATGCCTCCATCAGAAAGGATGAATACCCAACTTTTGTGTCAACATGGACGGGACTGGAAGAGATTATGCTGAGTGAAATAAGTCAAACAGAGAGAGTCAATTGTCATATGGTTTCACTTAATTGTGGATCATAACAGATAGCATGGAGGACAAGGGGAGTTAGAGAGGAGAAGGGAGTTGAGGGAAATTGGAAGGGGAGGTGAACCATGAGAGACTATGGACTCTGAAAAACAATCTGAGGGTTTTGAAGGGGCCGGGGGTGGGAGGTTGGGGGAACCAGGTGGTGGGTATTGGAAAGGGCACAGATTGCAGGGAACACTGGGTGTGGTGCAAAAACAATGAATACTGTTACGCTGAAAAGAAATTTAAAAAAATTAAAAAAAAAAAAAAAACTCACTGAGTTACCACCATTCAGTTAGAATGGCCAAAATCAACAAGACAGGAGACAACAAGTGTTGGAGAGGATATAGAGAAAGGGGAATCCTCTTACACTGCTGGTGGGAACACAAGTTGGTGTAGCCACTTCAGAAAACAGTGTGGAGGTTCCTCAAAAAATTAAAAATAGAGCTACCCCATGACCCTATGATCCTGCAATTGCACTACTGGGTATTTATCCCAAAGATACAGAGGTAGTGAAAAGAAAGGCATAGGTACCCCAAGGTTCATAGCAGCAATGGCAAAGTCACCAAACTGTGGAAAGAACTGAGATGTCTTTCAACAGATGAATGGATAAAGAAGATGTGGCCCATATATACAAAGGAAGATTATTCGGCCATCAGAAAAGATGAATAACCAACTTTTGTAGCAACATGGACGGGACTAGAGGAGATTATGCTGAGTGAAAAAAGTCAAGCAGAGAAAGTCAATTATCATATGGTTTCATTCACTTGTGGAGCATAAGGAATAACATGGAGGACATTGGGAGATGGAGAGAAGTGAATTGGGGGAAATCGGAGGGGGAGACAAACCATGAAAGACTGTGGACTCTGAGAAACAAACTGACGGTTTTAGAAGGGAAGGACATGGGAGAATGGGTGAGAAGGGCACAAATTGCATGGAACACTGGTTATTGTACATGAACAATGAATCTTGGAACACTGTATCAAAAACTAATGATGTATTTTATGGTGACTAACATAACACAATAAAATAAATAAATAAATATTTTAAAAAGCAGATTCTTTGAAAAAATAATAAAATCTATAATTCTGTCACCAGATTAAAAAATAAAGAAGACAAAATTACTAATATCAGAATTGAAAGAGGAGTCATTACTATAGACTCCATGGGCTTTAAAAGGATAATGAAGCAATACTATAAAAAAAAAACAAACCCTATGTATACATACTTGATAACCTAGATGAATTGGAATAATTCCTTGAAAGATGCAATTGGTTAAAACTCACATAAAAAGAAATAGGCAATTTGAATAGGCCTATCTCTATTAAATAATTTGAATCAATATCATCTTTCAAAACAGAAATAACCAGGCTCATATGGGTTCACTGGTTAATTCTACCAAATATTTAAAGAAGAAATTAAATGAATTCTTTACAATCGCTTTCAAGGAGAGAAGCAGAGAGAATACCTTTTAACTCATATTATGAGGCCAGTAATACCCCACTACCAAATCCAGATAAAGATATCACAATAAAAAGTACCATAAGTCAATATCTCTCATGAATGCAGATACAAATGTTCTTAACAAGATATTAGCAAATTGAATACAACTATATATAAAAAGATATACATCATGACCAAGTGGGATATATTTCAGGTCTGCAAGACTGATTCAATATCCAAAAATCAATTAACGTATCTATCACATCAACAAGTTTAAACAGATAAATCACATGATCATATCTATAGATGTGCAAAAAACATCTGACAAAACCCAACACCATTCATGATAGAAAATCTCAATAAACAAGGAATAAAAAGGAATTTTCCCAACTCAACAAAGTCTATTTACAAAAGGATCCTATAGCTAACATCGTACTTAATGTTGGGAAACTCAGTTTTCCACTAAGATCAAGAGTGAGAAAAGGATGCCACCACCTTCTACAGCTTTTCAATATCATACTAGAAATCCTAGCTAATGCAATAAGATAAGAAAAAGTTATGAAATGTATACATATTAGTATCAAAGAAGTAAACCTATCTTTGTTCACCGATGAACTTATCATCTGTGGAGAAAATCCAAAGCATTGACAAATAAAACTCCTGAAACTAATAAGCAATTACACAAGATTGCATGATATGAGAATAGAATACAAAAGTCAATCAATTTCCTAAATACTAGTGATAAACAAGTGAAATTTAAATTAAGATGTGATACCACTAACTTTAGCATCCCCCCCAAATTATATACCTAATTATAAATCTAATAAATTATGTATAAGTTCTCTATGAGGACAACTACAAAACTCTGATGAATGAAATCAAAGAACTAAATAAATGGATAGTTGTTCCATGTCATGGTGAAGAAGACTTAATATTGATCTATAGATTCAGTACAATCTTAATTAAAATCTCCATAAGTTATTTTGTGGATTTTGACAAACTAATTCTAATGGTAATATGGATAGAAAAAGACCCAGAATAACCAACTCGATCAATATTGAATGAGAAGAACAAAGTTGGAGGACTCATGCTACTTGACTACTTATGGTAGTTGAGGCAGTGTGATATTGGCATAAGAATAGACAAATAGATCAATTAAATGGAATAAAGAACCCAGAAATAGACCCACATAAATATCATCAACTCATCTTTAACAAAGGGAATCAATGGAGCAAATTCTGTGCTTTTAACAAATGGTGTTAGAGTAACTGGACATTAACGTGTAAAGAAATGAATCTTGACACAGACCTTATACCACTAGCAAAAAAAAATCTCAAAATAGATCACAGACCCAAATGTAATATGTGAAACTCTTGGAAGATAACATAGGAGAAAATCAAGTTGTCCTGCGGTTTAGTGACACCCTTAATTCAGTGCTAATACCAAAGGCAAAATCCATAAAGAAAGAATTGATAAGTTGATCTTCACTAAAAATAAAAATGTCTGCTCCGTGAATGATGCCACTGGGAGAATGAAAAGACAAATAATAGTCTAGAAGAAACTATTTGCAAAGGACACACTTGATAGAAGACTGTTATCCAAATTATATAAAGGACTCTTTTTTTTTCCTTATTATTGAGTCTTTTTTTTTTTAATTTCCTTTCAGTGTACCAGAATTCATTGTTTATGCACCACACACAGTGCTCCATGCAATACATGCCCTCCTTAATGCCCACCACCAGGCTCACCCAATTATTGAGCTTTAAGAGTTCTTTTTTTTTTTAATGTCATGTTAGTTACCATACAGTACACCAATAGTTTTTTATGTAGTGTACCATGATTCATTGTATATAACGCCCAGGGCTCCGTGCAGTACTCTTAAACTCAACAACAAAAAAAGAACAAACAACCCAGTTAAAAAATGAGGCAACAACCTTAATAGACAGCTCACCAAAGAAGATATACAGATGGCAAATAAGAATATGAGAAGAGGTTCTACCTCATCTGTCATCAGGGAAATGCAAAAACAACAGGGAAGTACTCCTACCACACACCTAGTCGTGACTAAACCCCAGAACCCTGACAGCACCATGTACTGGTGAGGATGTGAAACAGCAGGAACTTCCCCTCATTGCTGGTGGCCATTCAAAATGGAGTGGCCACTTCAAAGACAGGCGGGCGGTCTTTTACAAAACTAAACATAATCTAACCATATGATCCAGCAATTGCGTACCTTGGCCTTTACCTAAAGGACCTGAAACGCTATGTCCACACAAAAAATCTGCACACGAATGTTTGTTATAACTTTATTCATAACTCCCAAAACTTGGAAGCACCCAAGATGCCCTTCAGTAGGTGGTGGATAGATAAATAAATTTGCTACATCCAGACAATGGAATATTGTTCAGCACCAAAAAGAAATGAGCCATTAAACCATGAAAAGACATAGAGAAACCTTCCAAGCATATCACTAAATGAAAAAAAAATCTGAAAAGGCCACATACAGTGTGATTCCAATTATGTGACATCCTGGTAAAGGCAGGACCAAGTAGACAATAAAAATAGCAGTGGTTGCATGGCATGGAGGGAAGGGAAGAATGAACAGTGGAGCAAAGACGATTCAGGACAGTAAACATACTCTGTGTGATGGTATGAGGGTGGACACGTGTCATTACACATTTGTCCAATCTCACCGAATATACACCACCAGCAGGGAACCCTAATGCAAACGATGGGTTTGGGACAGGTCTGATGGGCCAGGACAGGTTCAACAACTGAAAGGAACGTAGCCTCCGGTGAGTGATGCTGACAATGAGGGCAGCTGTACATGTGTGGGGACAGGGGTACATGGGAAACTCCTGTGCCTTCTCCTCAATTTTTCTATGAGCCTAAAACTGCTCTAAAACATAAATTCTTTAAAAACAAAAACAAACAAAAACCTGTTTGAGGCTCTGGAGAGACCAAGAACAAAAGCACAAAAACTCTTGGTCATACAGCTCCTGAGGATGAAATAGCAAACTAGGTTTGGTATTTACTCTCTCTCTCTGAGGACACTCTGCTTGGGGGAACTCAGGTGGAGAGTGGAAGTCTTGCTGGCTGAAGACTCAAAGATGAGAGTGTAAAGACACCAAAACAGCTGATGATGAATCAGAAATCCTTAAAAAAAAAAAAAAAAAAAAAAACCAAAAAAACAAAAAACCAGGGAGAGAGAGCCACAGAAACAGGAACCCCAACTTGTACATGTTTTCCTTGACTCTTAGGATAAGAAATAGACTGTACATGTAAGACTCCCAAGCAAGAAGCAACAGCTGGAGGCTGGGTCTGTCTGAGGATCCAGAGCAAGATACTGGAGTGTACATTCCCCAAGTGAATGTCCATGGTAAAGAGTGACTCGTGTCTTAGGAGCAGCCAAGCCTGAACCCGACCCACCCTCACAATGTCCAAAACCTCTCTTCTTCAGGGTCAGGATGAATTTCCAGTAATTTAACCACCTGGTAAAACAAAATAAAATATTCTTCAGAAAACATAATAGGATATACTCTGTACAATGTGCTATTTGCAGTGTCCAGTAAGGAGTAAAAGAAAAAGAAATTATAAGACTTGCAAAAGAGCAGAGAAATGTGATACATAACCCAAAGAAAAACATTCATAGTAGCAAGCTCACCAACAGCCCAGATGCTGGAATTAGCATGCAACAATAATAAATAATGGATATATCAATTATCTTCCAGGAGGAGCTAGGTATCATGGGCACAGAGATGGAGAATTTCAGTAGAGTTATGGAAAATATGAGAGAAGAGGAGGTGAACCCCAGAATGGGAAGGGTGAGTCTACATAAAGACCCCACGCAGGACTAGATCACACAGTTGGGCAAATTCAGCTGGAGTCCCAGGAAAAGGAAAAAACACAAGGAAGACAAAACAAACCTGGAACTACCACAGATTTCTCTCATAAAATGAAAAGTATCAGTATCAACAGACAGGTGCTAAAAAACAGTTGTAACAAGAGGAAAAATGCAAAGAAACCCAGTCCTGGCACAGAACAGTCCATTTCATCAGGGAAAAAGTAAGAAGAAAATCCTATCAGGGATCCTTGGAGAAATGGTTCTTTCTAATGGGCTGTGGTTGGTAATCATGTCATGGCCAAGTAAGGACGTGATTCTCAAAATGCACAAAGGTGGGGGCTGTTAAGGGGACATGAATGTCCCCTGAAGGAGCTCCCAATTAAATATCTATGAGCCTTACTTACAAAAATAAATGAAAGACTAAATGTAAAATGGGGGAGGAAGGACAATTCTCTCATTTTCAGAATCCAAATACTGAATGCAGACATTTGGCCTTGGAGAGGTGGGCGTAATTCCTCACCCACCAGGTGTGGGCTGTGCATGGGAATTCCTTCCCAAGAGCGCAGCCTGCAGGAGAGACACAAGAGTGACAAGCACACCTCAGCCAGGTGAGCAGGTCAACAGACACCAACAGGGGTGAGTCGAGTGAGATGCAGCCCCCACAGAACTCCTGCCAAGTTGTGAGGAAGACATCAGACAATCCTCGCTGAGATACAGTCCACAAGATTTCTGACCAGGGAGTCCTCCTTAAAACTGTCCAACTCACCAAAACAAAGCCTTGAGAAACTGTGACACCTCAAAAGAGCACAGGGGACATGAACAAATGTAATGTGGTGTGCTGGACAGGACCCAGGACCAAACCAACATCAGATAAAAACGGAGAAATCTGAAGGGCATGTGGACTTCAGGTGACAACCTTAGTTGTGACAAATGGACCACAGTGATGCAGGGTGTTGATAGCGGGAGGACTGGGTGTGGGGTACATGGGGACCCTGTGTTATCTTAGTGACTTTTCTGTAAATCTGAAACTACTCTAAAATAAAAAGTTTATGAAAAATGGATTCTTAGAAGCAAGAAGATTTTTAAAAACCCAGTTGATAGACAGAAATAATGGTGAGAATGAGTCTGTTCCATTGGAGACCAGGGAGGCCATCAGGAAACACAAGGATATCTCCAAAATGGTGGAAATGAAGATGTCAGTAGATCTTTGTGCCCAGTCAAAATGTTTCTCAGAAATGAGGGCAGAATAACAGTATTTTCAGATGTTTGAAGCCAAAGGACTGTGTGACCAGTAGGCTTACACTCTATTTACTAAAGAAAGTTTCTCAGCCCAAGGAAAATGAAAATTGAGGTTTATAAGAGTGCTAGAATTTGTAAAAGTGTTGATAAATATAAAAGAAAAACCTAAATATCATTAAAGGTTTTTTTTTTTCAGTGTTCCAAAATTCATTGTTTATGTACCACACCCAGTGCTACATGCAGTCTGTGCTCTCCATAATACCCACCACCAGGCTCACCCAACCTCCCACCCCCCTCCCCTTCAAAACCCTCAGTTTGTTTCTCAGAGTCCACAGTCTCTCATGGTTAGTCTCCCCCTCCCATTTCCCCCAACTCCCTTCTCTCCATCTCCCCATGTCCTCCGTGTTATTCCTTATGCTCCACAAGGAAGCAAAATCATATGATAATTGACTTTCTCTGCCTCACTTATTTCACTCAGAGTAATCTCCTCCAGTCCTGCCCATGTGGATATAAAAGTTGGGTATTCATCCTTTCTGATGGAGGCTTAATACTCCATAGTGTATATGGACCAATCTTCCTTATCCATTCATCCATTGAAGGGCATCTTGGTTCTTTCCACAGTTTGGCGACTGTGGCCATTGCTGCTATGAACATTGGGGTGCAAATGGCTCCTCTTTTCACTACATCTGTATCTTTGGGGTAAATACCCAGTAGTGCAATTGCAGGGTCATAGGGAAACTCTATTTTTAATTTCTTGAGGAATCTCCACACTGTTCTCCAAAGTGGCTGCACCAACTTGCATTCCCACCAACAGTGTAAGAGGGTTCCCCTTTCTCCACATCCTCTCCAACACATGTTGTTTCCTGTCTTGTTAATTTTGGCCATTCTAACTGGTGTAAGGTGGTATCTCTATGTGGTTTTTATTTGAATCTCCCTGATGGCTAGTGATGATGAACATTTTTTCATGTGTCTGTTAGCCATTTGTATGTCTTCTTTGGAAAAGTGTCTGTTCATGTGTTTTGCCCATTTTTTGACATGATTATCTATTTTTTGGGTGTTGAGTTTGAGGAGTTCTTTATAGATCTTGGATATCAGCCCTTTGTCTGTACTGTCATTTGCAAATATCTTCTCCCATTCTGTGGGTTGCCTCTTTGTTTTGTTGACTGTTTCCTTTGCTGTGCAGAAGCTTTTGATCTTGATGAAGTCCCAAAAGTTCATTTTTGCTTTTGTTTCCTTTGCCTTGGGAGACGTGTCTTGAAAGAAGTTGCTGTGGCCGATGTCGAAGAGGTTACTGCCTATGTTCTCCTCTAGGATTCTGATGGATTCCTGCCTCACGTTGAGGTCTTTCATCCATTTCGAGTTTATCTTTGTGTGTGGTCTAAGAGAATGGTCGAGTTTCATTCTTCTACACATAGTTGTCCAATTTTCCCAGCACCATTTATTGAAGAGATTCTTTTTTGCACTGTATATTTTTTCTGCTTTGTCGAAGATTATTTGGCCATAATGTTGAGAGTCCATACTGGGCTCTCTCCTCTGTTTCACTGGTCTATGTGTCTGTTTTTTGTGCCAGTACCATGCCGTCTTGGTGATCACATCTTTGTAATAAAGCTTGAAATCAGGCAACATGATGCCCCCAGCTGTTTTTCTTTTTCAACATTTCCTTAGTGATTCAGTGTCTTTCCTGGTTCCATACAAATTTCAGGATTGTTTGTTCCAGGACTTTGAAAAATGCCAGAGGAATTTTGATTGGGATGGTGTTGAAAGTATAGCTTGCTCTGGGCAGTATAGACATTTTAACAATGTTTATTCTTTCAATCCATGAGCATGAAATGTTTTTTCATCTTTTTGTGTCTTCAATTTCTTTCATGAGTGTTCTGCAGTTAACTGATTCTTTAGAGTAACATCATAATGCCTGGTAGAGCCTGTAGTATGTGTCGAACTCAACAGCGTCACTTCCAGAGGCATGAGAGACAAGGTAAGGTGAGCAGAATTTCACTACCATGAGGATTTTACAACACATCCACAGTGCTCTACTAACGACAATTTTATTCAATTAGGGATGCATGAAGCAAGTATTCAGATTGTGTACTCTTCTTTGTTAGCAAATTATCGCGGCATCAGAGCCAGGACTGACTTCCAGGCTCTGTTTCTGGAGATTCCCAGGGGGTGTCCCGCAACCTCAGTTACCCACCCAGCAGTTGTCTGAAGGCATGGTTCTCATTTTAATGTAAGGTTTGCTAGTTAAAAGAATAGACACTATTTTCGGTAATAGCTTGTTTTCAGTTGTCTTTGCTTTACCAAGTTTATGCAGTTATAATCTTCTAGATCATGAATTGAAATACTACTTGTGAGTAAGAAAGTGCATGACCTCAAGTCCCTAACTGAGTATAAAAATTCTTAGCCAAGACATTCAACATGAAAATCATGCCTTCCCAAAGGCAACTCTCAAGGCCATGAGAAATCTGTGACTAAGACTAAATTTTAATACAGAGTAAAAGGAATGTACTATCCCTATCAACATATTTTTTAACATTTAACTCATTTCTTGTAATGTGTTTGACAGCTTCCTGGACACTTGGCCAGTTCCCTGGACCATCTTCTGCATTCATATGTCAGAAGAAAAGTGATGGTGTGTTTTTCCTCAAACAAGCAGTGTTAAAAACAAAATTTGTAATGTGTTTACAGATGATATATTGTCTTTTGGAGGTGATTTTTTTTTTCTCCGACAGCTAGAAGGTAACTTGGTTCCAAGAAATTCCTTCTGAACAAGATAAATGAACACAGAGATCTGTCAAGATCCTGTTGGCTTCCCGTTCAGTACATTTAACTACAATTAGTACCCTTGCCAGCCTGGAGATGAGGTTTGATCCTAGAAAGTGCAAGTATATGGCATCCCGTGAGATGACATTGCTGTGTCCCCAGTGACCATGGGATGCCTCGGATAAAACAGGGATTTGAGAACGAGCTCTGTCACCTGGCATGGAAGGTGAGACAACAGCCTGCAGAAGGGAGCTGGGACTGCTCGTGGGAGCAGTGGATGCTGGTTTCTACTTCACTTCCTCTTGTTCTTTCTTCATCGACACTGGCCACACCTATGTTTACTGAGAGCATTCCGAAAGATACCTGGTCTTTACAATTTAAGACGAGCATATTCCAACATGGCTGCTGTGATCACTGTGCCTCCAACTTTCATTCATTGTTGACCGTAGATGTTAATCACACAATTCTTCATGTGCTTCTTGGCAGTTTATCTTATTTGAAAGAATTTGTTTGACTATTTTGTGTTTTTAATTGCTTTGTTTATCCCATTATTGACTTGTAAGTGTTCACATTATTCTCCTGATACAAGTCTGTGTCTTATATTCTCCCCAAGTATGTGGCTTGGGTTTTCTTCTTTTATATTTGTTAAGATCATGACTATTTGATAAAGCCCACGGTATTAAAATTTTCTCCGCTATACATGCTTTTTGTTTCCTATAGAAGGAATAACCACCAAGTTTCAAGTACTTTCTCCTGTGACTCCCTTCCAACATTTCACAGCTGTGGCTATTACGCTGTGGTCTAGAGACCATTTTTTTATCTGTTTTTGTATACAGTATGAATTAGGTTGATCTGCCTCATATTTCTTTTCTTTTTTAAAATATTTATTTAAGTAATCTCAATACCCAACATGGAGCGTGAGCTCAGGACCCCAAGATCGAGCCGCACACTCCGCAGACTATGCCAGCCAGGCACCCCTTCCCTCGTGTTTCTATCAAGTGTCTCAGGACCTTGTGAAAGACTACATGTCCCTTATGGCTTATACTGCCACACTGACCAGAAACCAAGTGACTGTGTCGTGCGTAGTTCCTCTTGTGGATTCTGTCTGCTCTGTCTCTGAGATGCCACGCTCCTGACTTGATGTCCTTGTAGAAGCTCTGAAATCAGGTGGGGCAAGACACACAGGTTCATTTTCTGTTAAGGTTGTTGGACTTTTTAGGTTCTTCATATTTCCATCTGAATTTTAAAATCAACTTGCCATTTTATAAATAGAAAGCTTTTTTGGAATTTTTACTCTGCTTGCTTTGCCTGTAAGGCAAACTGAATAAAGTTAGCACTCCCACAATATTGTTTTTTGATGTGCAAACAGCACACATCTCTCCATCCATCCAGGGTGACTGGAATTTCTCTGAGCTGTCCCTTCTACTTTCCACTGTATAGATCTTGTTCATATTTTAAGGTTATTCCTAAATATGTCATTTTTATCCTGTTGTAAACAGTGCATCAATTTCAAATTCCATTATTGATGGTAGTATGTAGAAATACAGAAACATAGTTGACCTTTGCATCTCTGCATTGGGTGCTGTGTCCTTGCTAAACACATGCATCACATATAAATTCTAGAAGCTGTTTTGTAGATTCTTCAGGATTTTCTATGTGCATGATCAGGTCATTTATATATAAAAACAGATTTATTCAATCTTTTCCAGAGCTAGGATATGGACTTTTTGTTGGAAAGTTTTCAGTATTTTTTTTTTTTAAGATGTATGAAGGATTTTGCAGCTTTCTGCTTCTGGCTAAGCTAGTCCTGGTATTTGTGGCTTTCAAGGAATGTGTCCATCTTACTAATTTATCCTCTTTGTTGGTGGAAAGCTGTACATAAAATGCCTATTATTCTTTGAGTATCTGCAAGATATTGGAAGTGTTTTCTCACTCTTCTTGTTAGTAAACAGTATCTTCTCTCATATTTCTCTCTCTTGGGCCCAGCTAGAGCTTCACAGACTTTATTGATCTCTTTAGGGAACCAATTTTGGGTCTTATTGTTTTCTCTGCTGTTTGTCTCTTTTTTATTGATTGATTTCTGACTTTCCTTTTATTTTTCCTTCATTCTATTTACTTTGAGTTTACCTTATTTACTCTTTTCTCATTTATTGAGGAAAGCATTGATTTTATTATAATCATTTCAAGTTTTACATTTCCCTCTAAGCATCTCCTTGATGGTATCTCACAATTCTTGTGTGTTATTTTGTATCTTGTGTAAATTTTGTGTGTTAGTTTCATTTACTTGAAAATATGTTCTCACACTTTTATAGTTTCTTTGACTACTTCATGGGTTATTTAAAAGTATGTTGGATTATTTACAAATATTTAGGGATTTTTCAGATATCTTTCCATGATTGATTTTTAGTTATGGTGAGAGAATGTACTCTGTATAATTTTAAGCATTTTTAATGTTTCAGGATTTTTTGTATGTCCTAGAATACAGCCATAGTTCCTGGTAAGGGTTTCATGTACAAGAGAAAAGAGTAGCCCTCCGGCAGTTTTTGGCTAGAATATTCTATAAATATCAGTTAAGTCTAGGTGATTAATAGTATTGTGTCCATGTTACGTACTCCTCCAAAGGCACACTTCTAAGATTTGATTTAATCTGTCAATATTCATATCTAAAACGTTTGGGGGGTAGGTCACAGGCTGCTACTCAGCCCCGCTTCCTTCTGTATGGGCCATGGATGTGTAATGGGCAGACCCGAGAGAGGGAATTTTCTACTGAGGCGTCCTCAGCGGAAGCAGGGTTTGCTCCTCATCTGACTGGTCATCAGCTTTATCTTCAAATATTGATTAGTAACCCCCCGAGGTTACATTTCCCCCAGAGACCTAGTGTCCAGTCACCAGTGATGAGGGCTGTGGCGAGAGCAGAGGAGGGGAGCGTCTCCCGCACTGTCGATGGGGAATACAGCTTGCACAGCGGCCGGTCTGGAAAACATGCGTGCGGCAGGTCCTTAAAAAACCAAACGTGGAACTACCCTGCAACCCAGAAATCCCATTCCTGGGAATAAATCCAAGGGAAATAAGACTAACTCAGAGTCTATCTGCCCCCCCCCCCACATTCACTGCAACGTCATCTACAACAGCCACAACATGGGAACACCCCAAGTGTTCACCCTTGGACGAGTGGGGAGAAAAGGACGGTGCATGTGTGCGACGGAACATTACTCAGCCACAAAAACCCGGCACAGACTTTGAAGGCATTGTGCTCAGTGAAATAGGTCAGTCAAGAAAGACAAATACCATATGATCTCCCTTATATGCAGAATGCAGTGAAAACAAACCAAAACACCTCCAAAGTCAGAGAAAAAGTGACCAGGTTTGTAGTTACAAACTAGGGGTGGGGATTGGGGGGAAGGGAAATTGGAAGAAGGCGTGCAAGAGGCACAAACTTCTAGTCGATGACATTCGTACTCTGTAGGGACGTGTTTATCTTTTCTGTTGTGTTGCCCCAAGATTCTATTGCTTGAGCCCTCAGAAACCATTTTCATTTTCACAAATACAATTTGCCTTCAGTTTATTTTATTTTACTTTTCCTGGTTCCTCCTCCCCCTCCCCCATGCTTTTCAACTTTGATTTGATGATTTGGAAGTCTGCAAGCTCGTGAGCCTCTGGCTGGGGGTCTCTGGACAGCTGAAGATGGCGTGACCCCGGGGAAGCTGCCACGTTATGCGGGTACCGGCCGTCAGCACCGAAGGCTAGGTGCTGACTTTAATCCACATCAGCCACACAAAGTAGCCAGTGGGTAGGTGGAGTGCTTTTATCCAAAATAGTTCAGGACTAGGTCTTCAAGCAGCATGTTGAAAACCAAGCCTTGCTACACACGCAGGCAGTAACACCTCTCCTGCATTTAATAATACTTGAATCCTCAGCTTGAATAAATAAAGGAAAAATGTCCGTGTTATAAAATGACATGCCAGGCTTACTGAAAGGAACGTTTCAAAAATAATCTTGTCCACAGACTTGGTGAAAGATAAAAATCAGAAAATGCAGCTTGTTTCAAAACATCCCTCTTTCAACACATAACACTTTTGGTGGATTATTTCTTCATTCTAACGTTTTTGGATTGACTGAAAAAGCTAATTCTCACTCAGGATCAAAAGGTTACCGGCAGTGAGTGGAAGCTGGTCAAGACCAGCAGACGCGGGATGAGAAAGGCCCCTTGTTCCACTGGGATTGCTGGAAAATCGCTCCAGACACGCGGTCTGGCTGCTGGGCTCCACCATCCTCCCTCACCTGCTCCAGAGGACTGCTACCCCCCGACACCGAGGCCCCCGAAGCCGGCCTCTCTGGGCTCCGAGGAGCTGGCTCGCTGTTTCCACTTGGAGGTCATTTTCCATGAGTCTGGTCCAAACGCCTCAAGCCAGAGAGGGGAAGAGCCAAGCCTTGGAAGCCAAGGTGGGAGGCGACCAGCTGTGGTTCTCCCAACACCAGGAGGAACCACTGCCAAGTGGACGGGGCAATGGCAGGCTGAGGGCTGCGTGTGGCGGGAGGAGGGGCAGCTGCCAGAACCGGGAATGTGAAAATCAACACCGGAGCATGCATCGGACAGCACGAGCTGCGTCTTTGTTCTTCGCTGGGTTTTTCCTCCGTCGGCTCCCGGAGTCAGCGTCCCGTCCCCACTCTGCAGGCTTGCTGGCTTTGGCTGCCCTGCCAAGCGCACCGAGGGAGTAAAGCCTAATCGAGGACCGCTGGACGTGCTTCCTAGAAGCACCCGTTCTGTTGCACACGGAGGAGACTGAGACAGTGGGGTGGGTCTGGCTTTTCTTCAAGTAGTAGAAAAATCATGAATAACAGTGACTAATATGGCGGTGGACGAAATGGAAATGCTTTGTTTTCTGCAGGTCAAGTCAACAGCAAGTGCATTTTGGCAAATTCAAATGGTTCAGCCTAGTTAAAATAGATATATTCTTTAATCTTTTTGGGAAATGTGGGCATCAACGGGATCAGCAGTGGTTAGACGGTTGATGATGTTGGGCCTGGGTGACGTCTCTACTTTGTCTGTGGCTTCTCCTTGCGGTCCCAAAGCCCCCCGTGTTCGTTGTGCTCAG
Source organism: Lontra canadensis (assembly GCF_010015895.1). Taxonomy (NCBI): domain Eukaryota; kingdom Metazoa; phylum Chordata; class Mammalia; order Carnivora; family Mustelidae; genus Lontra; species Lontra canadensis. Next base: position 6,978,038 of record NW_022631091.1, read on the forward strand.
GACTGTGGTTTCTCCTCAGGCTACACCATCATGTTCCTTAAGTTCCTGTTCTGCAATATTGGGTCTATTACTCCTTTCCCCCAGTGTTTACTTTCAAGTTACGGAGAGCCGTTGTCATCAATAACTACTTCTTGTTAACAGACTGCATCTTTTCACGACACTTATTTTTTTGTATCTGAGTGTAGTTGACACATGATGGTCATTAGTTTCAGGTGCACGGCATTGTGATACGGCACATTTCCGGGTTGTGCTGCGCTCACCCCAAGTGTGGCATCCGTCTGTGCCCGCACACGCCGGTACAACACCATCGACTATGTTCCCTGCGCTGTCTCTGCATCCTCATGACTTACTCATTCTATGGCATTTTGATGTAGAACAAATATCACTGAGAAAAAGGTGTGTGTGTGTGTAATTAGTTTACTTTTCTCTGTTCCTACTTCCCACTGTAAATGTTTAGTTCGGGGCCACTCAGCTTATGTATTTATGCATGTCTCCTCCTTCTTAGTCGTTTTTTTGGTTTGTTTGTTTGTTTGTTTGTTTAGATTTTTATTTATTTATTTGACAGAGATCACAAGTAGGCAGAGAGGCAGGCAGAGAGAGAGGAGGAAGCAGGCTCCCTGCTGAGCAGAGAGCCCGATGCGGGGCTGGATCCCAGGACCCTGGGAGCATGACCTGAGCTGAAGGCAGAGGCTTTAACACACTGAGCCACCCAGACACCCCCTAGTCGTTTTTTTTTTTTTTTTTTAGTTTCCAGGGCTCTTTACATATGACTGCTAATGTTTCAGTGCCTGCTTAGGCTCATAGACAGGCATCTCTCTTGCTCACGGCCAGAGGCCCCTGGAGACCCCATCAGGCTGTCTGCACTCTACCTGCTAAAGAAAACACCTTAAAATTTGATGCATGGGTCTACGTGTCCTCCCCAGTTAGCAGCCATCTGGTAGAATTTCACCAGTTCTGCATGGCTGCTGTGGTGGTGATTCTGTTGGCCTCAGATTCCTGGTGCAAGAATCGATTGTCATGAGCAATCCTGGAAAGTCTCTGAACCTGCCCTGACAGCTCCCAGAGTAAGCACCCAGCGAGGCTCTGGTGTCCTCACCACAGGACATCTGTGGTCTGATAACATGAGACAATTATCCTTGTCGGAAACAAGCGGTGTGAAAATGATGTGTACAAGGAATTAAACTTTGTTGGTTCCAGCTAGGGGTCACAAGTGTGTTGGTATTTTCTCATTGAAGTAAGGTATATTTATGAGGAGTAAGGGGGCTGTGTAGAATTGTTGCTTTGTCGACTTTTCTCTATGGCCTGGAAGTCCCTGTTTTCCACGGCATTGGCGGTGGGCTACTCTGGATACTCCCCACCTGAGCCCCTGCTCGCCTGAAATTAAGCATCATTGTTCTGTTCGTTAATCCCTGAAGCTCCTAAAACTTCCAGATCTGCTCTCAGAAAAAGTGTAGCTCAATACGGCATCTTCACATTCTCCTAGCCATTGAAAGTTTCAAACCTTCAGCTACCCCAGTGAAATTAAATGAGGATGATTTATTGAGGATTTCTTGACATAACTATGGCTTTTTGAAGGAGAGGAAAAATTTGTCTGGAAGTAGCAGTCCGAAAACAAAAAAAAATAGGGCATTCACCTGACTGCAAAGACCGTAATTAATCTGCTGGAGAAATCTGCAAACAGTCAAATGCTATTTTTGTACTGAGTTCAAACAGACTTGGCTTCCCCTAATTTCAACATCTCTGGTAAAATAGCTGAGTTCACAGTCTGCGTCCTGGCAGATGGCTAGATGCCTTTCCATGCCTGTGGGGAACGAGCAGCCTTATTCTGTACGTGAGAGCTCTTTCTCCTGTGGCATCGTCTGTCTTCCCAGTGTCTGCTCACCCCGTTACGGGCTTTCCACTGTGCTCCTGTGTGTTTCTTTGGCCCTCATTCTCCATGCTTGTGGGGAAGTCGGATCGAGCTGATCTGTTTTGCCTTCACTCTTTTGTCTTACTTTTGCTTACAGACCATGAATGTGGACCTCACACAGTGCCTGGTGGGGAGAGCCCCTACCCAGTCCAGACGCCCCCTTCCACCAGCACCCCCCACCCTCCCCACTTCACTTCTCCTGGTCACTGACCCTAGGCCAGATGGAAATGCTCACCAAGCACTGGGTCCCACCTCTGAGTCAGGGGAGGAGAAGCGCCATCCCCACTCTCGAGTTCTAGTGGCCCCAATGTTAGGAGTTAGTTGGACAATTAGGTCGCCAGGGCCAGGGCACCCAGTCAGAGAACGCGGAGCTGAAACAGCTAAGACAAACGCACCAACACCCTGTTTTGCAGTCTTTGCAGAAAGAAATTCTGCAAAACATCCTGAAATAAAACAAGTGACCACAAAGCATTTGTCACTGTCATGAGCTGAGGCAGTTGGTGAGTTAACATTTACACGCAGATGGTTTTTCTGGGCTGGCATCTGAGGACAGAAGTTGTACTTGGAGTTTTACATCTAGATCTTGTCCTGGGCTCATGGTGCGACCCTCTCGTGTGATGCTGGGCAGCGGCAGCCACAGCTCCTGGTCAGCCAGTGATCAATGAGGACAACAGCAGCAGCTGATAATCATTGTTTGTCCCTTGCTGAAGAGGACTCCATAAATCACAGGAAATAGTCAACAGTCTGTCGTAAAATGGGCTTTTGTCAGACGGTTTGCCCACCTGTAGGCTAAGGTCATTGTTCTGAGCACACTGAAGGTCAGCTGGGCTTAGCTGTGATGTTTGGTAGGTGAACTGTATTAAATGCATTTTTTTAATTTAATTTTACTTTTTCGGTGTTCCAAGAGTCATTGTTTCTGTACCCTACCCATTGCTCCATGCAGCCCGTGCCCACAGGGACCTGCCCTCATTGCACATGAAGGAAGATCTGCACGGAATGTTACAGACACAGACATGCCTGTAGCGCGCGTTTTTGCGCGGAAGCATTTTCCCGGAGAGGTGTATCCTCTTGAGGCTTGGAGCGTCGCTCTCCGGGATGTTTCTAAAGATACTTCGCAGGAGAAGACGCCCTCACCAGCAGCCCGAGGACTGCTGGAGGCCAACCAAACAGGGGAGAGTGTGCTAGAAGGCCCAGGCAGGCTCTGGGATCCATGGAAGGAGGACCAGAAAGGAGGGCTGGCGGGAGAGCCTGCTCGAAGCAGAAAACAGAGCTCCCCCAACTCCCCCCGGCTAGGCTGGCCTCCAGGTGGCAGGGACGGTGCCCACACTGTCCAGGCCATTCTCTGCCCGCTCGCACGAGCGTGTGTGCAGACAAAGCCCATCCTCGCTACAAAGGGAATCTGGAGAGCATCCTCCTCCCGCACTGAAAACGTCTCCTTTCCTGCAGCTGAGATGCCTCCCTTGGGCGCAGCTGCGCTGGGAAGAGCTCTCTCCCTGCAGGATGCCTTTCCTGACCCGATGCCCACACCGACTGAATTACTGGAAACACCAGACAGACTTTTATAAGTACCACAGGCATGTCTGCTTTCTCAAGCTTCAGCACAGGATTTTTTCCATGAACAATATGAAACAGACTTAGTAAAAATATAACAAAACAATATTCTCCTGATTCGTTTGTGTACTGATTTTGACTTTTCCAAAACTCCCAGTAATTGTTAAGTAGCTGGTGAGTAATTAATTCAGCAGAAATCAAGTCGAATGTTTTTTATTTACAATTGGGAGAAATTTTGCTCATGCCACTTTGTCAAGATGGGGGTTCACATCACTTTGACTTGGTCTAGTATTTCAAAAAATGCAAATTGTACTTTTAAAAAAAATCACAAAACAATTTTCAGAGGTCGGTCTTTAAAAGCTCTGAGTGTGAAAAAACTAAACACAGTAGAAAATGAAGCAGAAACAGAACTCCCATATCTGAGCTAGCGTTCTTCTAAGGAGCTGTAAAACAGAGATTTACAATACTGAAGGAAGGGTTACTCTTTGCTACTGCTGTCCCACTGATGAAGTGTGCTCTGTCTCCCATGGACGCGGAGGGAGAGGAGGCCCCACGTGTGGGTGTGGGTGTCATAGGCAGACATACCTGGTGAGCTCAGGCAGGTTCTGGATGAGTCTTTTCTCTCTGCTTTAGCCATATGGTCATTTTTCTTACATTATAAGATTTCCTCAAATTCGAAAACCTAAATATTTTATGTGCCTGTACAGAGCGAAAGATGTTTTCTTTGGTTTGCCGAGTGTCTTTCACGTCTGACGTTGAACGGTCACTCTTCCGAGACGGGACTATCACGGACACAGTGGAGAAGTGGCCTCTGGATCGAAGAGTACACAGTTTTCAGGGTGATCGCGTCACTTCACCGAACCAAAATCATGTCTGTGAGGGTGGAAAATGGGGACATTGATATTCAGAATGAATGTTAGTTTATAAAAAAAAAGATCATCCCCTAAAAAAGTAGCCAAAGGATGTGCCAAAACGCACATACTTGACTGAGTTTTTCAGCAACACAGACAGTGTATCTGTCTTTCTTGGTAGAAACATGCAGAGAGATAAAAGTATCTGGAAAGAAACACACCAAAACGTGCTTGATTTTATTGTGAGTGTTTTTTAAAATGTCTCTTTCTTTAAATTTGCATTTCTAAATTTCCTGTGAGGGATATCTGTGTCTTTCTTTTTTAAAAGAAACATATTTTAGAGTACGGAGAATGAGGAACCCCGGGTCCAACAAAGCCCAGGAGAAACGCCCCCGTTGCAGGAGAGCCTTCCGGCAGCTCAGCCCAGAGCTCCCAATCCACCAGAAACTCCAGTTCGGAGGTAACCATTAACTCTTTAAATCAATCTGGAAGTTCGGAGGTAACCATTAACTCTTTAAATCTGGGCAGACCCAAGTTTGTTTGTAGCTGGTTCTATTCCAACAGTGGTTCACCTTTGCAGGTGTGGACCCTTCCTGCTGCGTCCGGGAGAACGTCTGGGAGACGCATCCACCACGGAAGACTTCCTGGACATACGGTGTGTCAGGCTCGGTGCTGACCGCTCATGGTCTCCTCACTGTTGGGTTTCAGTCGGACGGAGCACGGGACGACGTTGAGATGCAGATGCAGTGATTTTCAGGTTGAAGTACTGGTTCGCCTTAGCGTTGGACCGGGAACCTGACTCTTCCCCAGAACCACTCCCCTAAATGAAATAACTCAGGAGTCAGAGGTGAGCTCGGAATAAGTAAGAGTTGTGTACAAGTGAGATGACACAGTAGAGACACACTGCTGTGGGACTGCTGTGGGACTGTCCCGTGAGGACAGCTACCCCCACTGGGCAGGAGGCAGGAAGGGGACAGAGAGCAGGTGTGGATGGAGACCAGTCACCGCGAGCACATGAGGCAGCCCTGCTCCCTCCCCGCCACGTCTGTCTTCCAGCTCTGGGACCCGCTGCCTGTACCCAGCAAGAATCGAAGCCCGTGGTTGCTAGAAACACGGTAGGTTTGGGAGCGGTCCTTCTGAGAAACCAGTATTTCAGAGCGTCCCATCTGCTCCTGTTGGTCGCTGGCATTTCTCAACCTTGTGGAAGAACACAGAGAGAGAAGCGGTCCCATGTGGCAACCTACTCTCTTTAAACCTTGTCTGGGTCACCAAGTTTTCAGGTCGCTGATGAGAACCGAGGACATGCAGGTTGAAGCAAACGGGGAAAAGTACAGTTAAAACCTGTGAGAGGATCCAAAGCTGCCTGGTGCGATGCCTATGGTCAGGGCCGCACCGTCAAGCCGGGCGGCTGTAACTGAGGCCGGCAGGAGGGGAAGTGAGGCCCACAGAGGGTGGTGGGAACCAGCTCCTCTCAGACACCCTCGTCCTGCTGCTGCGTGGGAGGCAGGTGTGGCTGGGGGAAGCGAGGCCCATGGACACCCTCGGTGCTGCCACATCTGCCATGAACTTTCAATTCAAAGAGACCACATGGCCCTGTAAGTTGTCATCGTCTTACTCATATAGGAGCCACAGTCTCGGGACCCCTGAAAGGGACAGTGATGATGGGAGGCAAAAGGTGGTGCCCCGCCAGCCCTGGGCACCTGCCCACAGGCACATATGAGGCCTCCAAACTGTGGAGGAGGTAAGGGACAAGCAAGCCCCCAGTAAGCCCGCAAATCAGAACTTGAAGACTGAGGGAGACGTGGGGTGACCATGAGATGAGAAGCAGAGCGGACCGGACGTCGTGGGCAGCAGCCGTGCCTGAGAGCCCAGGAGGCCACTCCAACGGGCTGCTCCAACAGCACAAGCTTATCCTCTCCCCGCTCCGGAGGAGGGAGGGCCTGACTGAGGTGTCCCCGTGCTGTGCTCCCTCCCGGGGCTTGTGGTTGTGTGTTCCTGGAGGTCCCCGGGCTTGCCCACGCGTCCCTCAGTCCTGCCTCAGCTGTCACGGGGTCCTCTGTGCATGCCAGTGTCTCCACGTGGCATTCTCCGACAAGGACACTCGCACCGCCTGGAACCATCCGAATGACCTGTCTTAACTCAGTCCTAGTGGCAGAGACTCTGTTCCTTGAGCTCACATTTACACTCACGGCTACGTGGTCCGGAGTCAACATGCCTGCACGAGACAACCCACAACAGTGGGGAGCGGGAGCTGCGTGAAAGGTCAGGGAAGTGGGCAGAGCTGTGCCCCTCATGACAGCAGCTGGGATAGGAATAGCCCTGCGCCCAGAGGGAGGAGGTGCTCCCCTGGCTGTGGAGCTGGCCTGGGAGACGACCAGGGAGGCTGTCACGTCCACAGGACTGGGAGGAGGACGCACATCTCCCGGTTTCTGTTTTGTTTCCACCAGAGACTGATTGACCGTTGTCCTACAGTTTCTTCTTTCCATCTGTAGATTTAATTGCTCTTCTGTGTAAACAGTGATGGGGAAGCAGATGATGCCCCAACATTATCCCCTGAGCGGTGTCCTCCTTCAGGGCTTCTAAACTCTGTGCTATTAGAAAAGCTGATAGAAGGCTTGCCTTGGTAGGACTTGACTATTTTCAGTGTTTGGGTTACTTTTTACCAAGAGAAGGCACTATGATTATAAAATATTTGCTTTCTTGCTGAAAATGCATTTTCCTAAGGCTAAGATCTTGATTCACTTTTCTTATATACACAAACAGCTTATATTTAAGGTAAGGTACTGGCCTCAGTGTTTTACTTCAAAGCCCTGAATATTCCAACACATGCATAACAGCCTCCAAGGCCACACAGGAAACCAAAGCTTCACAGAGATTGGTACAGCTGCTGGCAGTGAAGGGAAGGAGATCTATTGAGTTTATACTGAGTGCAGCATAGGATTGAGTGAGGGCATCAAAACAATAAAATACTTATAAAATTAGTGTCCTCCTTTGCATTAGAAGAAAATTCAATTTGCCACATTCCACCCAGTGACAAATAGCCTTGTGAGTGAAAATTTAATACAGTGTACCTTTGGGTCAAGTTACTGGGAAACTAGCAGCTTTGAAGTGTGGCCGATCGTTTGAACACTTCTGGACATTTAATCTCTCTTCTGCTTTCCGCATGACAAAGTTACTACTTCGGACTGATTTCCATAGAAAGGATCTGGTGGTAGGAATTCATTCCGAACTTTCTTGTGTGGGATAAACTAGCTGATGCTGCAAAGTTTTAAAATGCAGTACCTGGAATGGAGCAACTTCCCAGGAAATATTCATATTTTAAAATATCATTAACATGATCGCTTACACATTTGTGAACTTCTCTACCAACGGAAGACGGTGCCTCTGAGTTATTCTGTATGTTCCAGGGCTTTCTTCCCAAAGCAGTGAAAAAGCGCCAGGAGAAACCAGGTCCTCACGGCCTCTGAGCCCGTGTCTGTGAGGTCCACCCCACCACTGGAGGTGGGGCTGGAGACGCATCAGGGCAGCTCCTCAGAGCAAGTGGGAAGACCCATGTGTTTCCAACATCACGTGGGGCCTGTCCAGCTCACTGTAAAGATGCTGTCCTGGAAAGAAAACATAAAAAGACCCCCACAATCTTCCTGCCTGTTATATGTGAGGCAGGGATGCTGTGAGTCTGTCCGTGTCCTCCTCCTGCCCACGCGTCGTTCTCCCAGCCCAGGGCAGTGCCTGGGCACGTGTGGGGCCCAGCAGGCATGTCTTGCTCGTCTAGCAAAGCAGAGTCACGTTGCTGTCAGAGTGACCCAGCGAAGGCCAGGGTTTTCTGACTTGAGAATGCAGCCACAATTTCAGGATCCCACTTCCTTTCATAGGGGATGGTACTGAAGACAGACAGTCGGGAAGCTCCATCACGGTGACAGACAGGACGTGGCCTCCGGCATGTCCGTGCCGTGTTCAGTCTCGGGGCCTCGTGGACGCCAGGCACCCAGCCCCGTGGCCAGTTGGAGTACCTGCACAAGACTGCTAGGTCGCTTTTCCTCCCATGAGTCCCCAGTTTGGGCTGAAGAGAAAAGCCACGTGACTTCGGACAGCTCCGCGTGAAGCCATGTGACCTTTGTGAACATCAGTGGGACACTGGGCCTGGCTCTCAGCAGCTACCTGATGTCTCATCACCCAGCCCGCGTCCAGCCCCCGGGCCAGCCCCTCTCACAGAATGCCCACAGGCGTGCTTCCTGAGGCGGAACACAGGTGACACCTCGTACCAGACGCTGCGCCTCTCCTCAGCTGTCTGTAATTTTGGTCGCTTCTCTGTGACTTCCTGTTCCATTGGAGCCCTGGGTGTGACCCCGCCGAGCAAGTCTGGAACATCAAGCCCTGCCCCAGGCTCTACCATGTAGACAGTTTGGCTAACCAAGGGCCCTCAGACTTTTCTCTAGAACCGTGTCCGACGTGAGAACACTGCTTCGGAAGGACGAGGACATGTCAGAGGTCTCTGTTAATTTAGAGGAAGTGAATTTTCCTAAATTTAACTTTCTCCTAAAATTAACAATACAACTTTGACTATGTTATATAACAAAGAAATAACAGAAGAGCTTAGGAAGTAGTTTATAATAGAAGCAGAAAGATTTTGTTTTTGTACTCTGTATTTTATTAGGATTGACACAGTTGTGTGTAGGAGTAAATATTTGGAGGATATAAGTTGCTCCTAAGGTACCATTTCCTGCATCGAACCAAGTGAATTCCCATTTTTAACTCATCTGCTCTCTGCACTTTACACGGGGTGTGTTGATCCAGCTGCTTTCTGTAACCACGTAATCTTGAAATGCACCAGAAACCCATCCGGCACCCAGAGCTAGAACCTGCACTCTTCCCTTACGTAACCAAGTCCGAGCATGACGTTCCGGACGTGACTGAAGCCCTTCGTGGGCGGCCTTTCCCGGAAGGAGATGTTTGCCCTGGTGGGTGAGGTGGTCCCTGAGGAAGGCCATCCTGCCCCAGACCCCTTCCGGTCGGGGTTCGTCCTGCTCAGGGTCCCTCCGCCGGCCGTCCAGCCCCAACCATGGCGTCAGCCACTTTCTCGGGATCAGTCCATCCGCATGTGTCTGGTTGAGCTTTGACTGAGGAGCCCTCGACTGAAGCCGGTTCCAGGTGTACTGAGCAGCCGCCATGGTCTGGAAACCGCCAGACGCTGAGGGTCTCGAGATGAGGGCCGTGGTCTCTGACCACAAGACACGCAGAGGCTGGCAGGAGGGACAGCAGGGGACCCTCTAATGCAGGGCACAGCGAAGGCGACAGCTCTTTCAGGGGGCCCCCAGGGACACCGGGAGGATGGAGGGGTGGGGAGGTAGGGACTCCAAATGGGGGGTTACTCACCAGGCAGCAGAACAGGCCTGAACCACAGTCCTGCTTCTAGAAGTGGCTGCGGATGCTGGGACGGGATGGTGGCCATGAGGACCGAGGGCTTGGAGCTGGACACCGCCTCGTAGCAGACAGCTGCAGGTCACACGTGCCCATGGCGGGGGGATGGTGAGGTGGCCCCCCCCAGTGCCCTGGCCACAGGGAGGGCGCGCTCAGACGGGCGCGGTAAGCAGTAAGGGAGGAGGCGCAGTCCGCTGTCTCCGCAGCAATCGAACCAGAAAGAAAACAGTTCAGGTGTGGAGAGAAGTTTGTTCTTCTTCAAAAGAAAAGGAATTTCTTATATGTGGCTCCGTGTGTTTTCTCTGCGGCGTGATCTGCTGGCCCTCCTTCCACCGTGGCTTCTCCACAAGTTATAATCTGCACAGAAATCTCAGTGGGAGGAGTTTTTAAAATGTAGTTTGGAGGGTGGACAGGAAAGACAGAGGACAAAGTGCCATCCGTCCGCAGTGGGGCTGACAACACAGCAAAGACCTGACACAAGACGGCCGAAGACCTAGTAGCTAACAGTCAGCGGTGCAAGGCCACTGGTCACCACGAGAGGTGAGACTCCCCACCACCCTGCGGGCAGCCCACCCAACGCGGGCCACTCAGGGACCCAGGGTCGCTCCTACCACATGCATGTGCACGTCCTTGCCCTGGGGGCCGAGTCCAGGGTCTGTGGGAGGCGAGCAAGGAGCGTGTGCCGTGTCTTGACCGACCAAGCCTGTTTTTAGTGTATTTTAGGCAGTTTTCCCCCACAAAGACGTGAGTTGAAATACTAAAAAACCAAAAGGATAGAATTTCACTATCTCACCCTGTGACTGAAAATGGGACGAGGCTAAAGGGAGAGCCGGGAGCCTCTCCAAGCACGCACTCAAGCCGGCCTTCATGTCCTCAACTAAAGTCGTGTAATTTTGTGTTCAAACTCGGTCTGTCAAGGGAAAAAAGGCCGCTTATAATTACATATGATTTGGGGATCTCACACAGATGTCACAAGGTTTCAGTTTACAGTTTGAAAGTGAGCCTCCTGCCCTCGCCCGCCCGGCACCGAGGAGGGCTGAGCCGTGCCCACCAACCCGGGGAGCAGTGCTGAGCCCCGCTCCCGTCGGGCCCAGGCACCCCCGCCGCACGGCCCACCATCAGAAAGCGCAGGGCTCTGGGAGCCTGAGCCGAAGGCTGGACACAATGTCTTCGGAACTTTACCTGAGGGTCTCATACATCTGGCCATTCTTGAACATGACAGAAATAAGTGGCCACACAACAAAATATTGAGTTTGGGATCACAGGAATCATAAAATCTGATTAAAAGAGCCTCCTCATCTCTGCTGAAGTCATTCTGTGGCAGTCTCCGGGTTGGGGGGAGCATCGTGCTGTGGGCCGCTCTGGAACGGCGTGCGGCCACAGCTGACGTCTCACAGACACTCCTCTCGCCCTTATAAAAGCTCAGACGCACAACGCTGAACGTCCTTCCCCTCTAATTATAGAAGAGATCTCTCCTCTGAGAGTGGACAGCTTGCAGATTTGGCGATGCCCCATAATCCTGCCACCTGGTGACACTACACTCCTCTGCTCTTGGGTGCATTTGAACGTGGATTTCTTCTCTTCGTTCCTGTGGGTGGTCTTCAGACGGCCCGTGCGGTAACATGTTTTATTTTGGAAGCATCACACGCCTATTAGAACTAAAGACGTAGTTGCAGATCTCAAAAGTGAGTATGTAGCACAAAGCGCCACCTGAAACGTCCTGTGGGTTTCTTGCCACTCGTGGTAACTTCTGTCCCACCTTTTGGTCTTATGACTCTTGTCTTTTTTTTTTTTTTCCTACCACATGCGTTTGCATCGTCTACCACTGGTTTAATGTTCACTTCTGTTTTAGCACTTCCTACGAATGAAATTTAAAATACGTGTTCCCCTTTGCTTTCTATGGACTGATGCTGTGTTTACGAGATAGTTTCTATCACAGCACATACACGCCGTGCAGACTTCCTGGTGGGTGTAGACCATCACCAGACCACAGATAGACCCGCCATCCCACTGGCAACGCCCTTGTCCCCATCTCTGACGTCACACTTCAGGCCACCATGACCTCTCCCACATCCTCCGTCTGCTGCCTGCGAGTGTGTGGTGAATGGGGAATCTTCTCTGGGTGATCCCCGAGTCCCAGGGACACACGTCTTCAGGGACAGTGGGTGACCCCAGTGGACAGATTTCCATGGTGATGGCAGTGATGTGCCCATAGTGGGTGGGGGACGTCCTTGTTCCCCGTCCTCACCATTTCCCATTTCCTCCTCTGGAAATCACCTGGTCAGTTTCTGCACCATTTTTCTATTGGATTTTCTTTCTGTTATTGCTTCGTAAGATGTCTTTATATATTTTGGACACAAATAATGCATTTAAAATTTTATAGATTTGCCATTTTTTTTCTCTCCACACTTTAACTGGACTTTTGCTTGTAATCTCATTGGTTGAAGAAAAGTTCTTAAACTTAATATAGTTCTTTTAAAAAGTTCTTGAACTTAATATAAATTTAATATATAAATTGATTTATCCTTTTCTCTATAGTTAGTAGTTTTCTGTCTTGTCTTAAAAAGAAAAAAAACGTTTGCTCTACTTTGACACCATGAAGAAATTCCTCCGTCTTGTCTTTTGAGATGTTCACTGTTTTGCTTTCACATTTAGGTCTACAATCGGCTGAGAACTGAATCTTGGGAAATTGTTCTTTTTTTCTCATATAGAAACAGTTACTGTAGTTCTGTTCATGACTTTATGTCCAGACTGCCGTGTGTCGTGGTGTGTTGGTGCAGACAGTGTCCGTGTGTGAGAGGCTGAGCTGCCGGGCTCTAGACGCGACCCCAGCACGTAGGTGCCCACACCCAGGTGGCTTCGTGACTCCAGCCTGATAAGAAATTATGAGGGCAGGGCCGCGAGCCCTGCTACCTGGTTGCTGACCTCTCGCATTCCCACCCGGTCTGAGAAAGGACTTCTCAGTCCACGCCGACACGCTCAGCTCTGAGGGACGGCTGAGGTCACAGATCTGTGTGCGGGAGAATCAGCCCCTCACGCGAGTGTCGTGGAACCCGTGTGTGTGGCGCCTCTTTCCTCTGGCCAGGCCGCGTTAGTGACACAACACGGTTTTATACTTTTCTGCTTCGCAGCTTTTGCACATCCGTTTTTATAACATTGTATAATGTTATCCATACAACAGGTTAAAATATTTAACTTTTATCTTCTTGGGGCTGGCATGAAAATGTACCTGGATTTTATATATATCATCCTTCTACTCAGCAAGATTACGTTTACTGCCTCTCTAATGCGCTTGTCTGTGGACCAGTAGTGGGGATGTTGTCCCATCGCAGTGTCTTCCTCTGAAACAACACGGCGCGACCATCCGCTGTAGGGATGTGGGGTGTGTCTAGTAACTACGTACTTTCACAGGTGACCTCACTGAACTACCGTCGCCGTGTGATACGCTCCGGATGTGTCGGTCGCAAGTTTACACACATTCTCGTCTGGCGGACACGGAGCGTGGAAGTCAGCACTCCATCCTAACGGCAAGTTACAGCCGAACCAACTGGAAAGTGAACAGCTGTCCTCGGATCTGTAGGAACGATGTCCCCGGGCAAACCACTGCTCCCGAAATTGGAGGGACATGCAGGCAGATAGAGAGAATCACGCTTTGCAAGAGCAGGACCCCGTGCTGGGCAGGACATCTGCGGGTGGACGGACGATTATTGGAGGCTCCATGTGGATGAAACAGAGGGAACATACCCAGGATCCCAGATGCCCAGGCTTCTGCAGGTTTTGTCCCAGAGGAAGTCCTAACAGAAGAGAAAACTCCTCCTTGGGTTTTGGTGGGGAGGGAGGAGGAGCCAGTGTGAAGTAGAGCAGAGCCCTCTCCTTCCCGACAAGCCTGTCCTCAGGGGAAACCAGTCGGCCAGCCTGACCTACCTGGGGAGGGAAAATACCCACCTCCATCCCCCAGACACCCTGCCCCGTTCACGGAGGAAACACAGACCCTTGTCACAGGACTGGAAGACACCCCCCTCCCCACACCACACCACACCACATCACCAAACACCTCCAAGTCACATGACGTCCAGCACGCGCAAAGGCAAAAAAAACGCAACGTGAAGATGAGGGGCAGCGTCAGGCCCTGACCCAGGGGGAGAGTGGAGTTTCCAGCCTGGGGACTCAGAACACTGTGGTCAGCTCCCGGGACTGCTAACATAGCGTCCACAGTGTACACGAACAGGAGGACGGTGTCGGCAGAGAGGTGGAAATCTTGAGAAACAACCAAAAAGTATGCTGGGGATCAAAACACTGCAACAGAAATGAAAATGCCCGCGATGGGCTTCTTAGCACACCCGACACGCAGAGGAAAAGTCTCTGAGCTGAAGAAGGTGTCAGTAGAAACCTCCAACATCGAACGACAGAGAGAACAGAGACGGCAAGAACAGCCCAGAACATCCCACACGCTTCGTGGGATCGCCTGAAGGGGAAGAGAGAAGGAACAGAAGAATGTTGGAAACAGTAATGACTAATGATTTCCCCACATTAATGTCAGACTCCAAACCACAGACCCAGGAAGCGCACAGAGCACCACGCCCGATTAATGCCCAAAAAATTTACCAAAGGCATATCGATGTATCTTTCCTTTGGTGCATTTATATGATTTAGTTTCATGGAAAATCCCAGACTACGTGAAATGCAGTTTTGATGGTGTAACTTAGGGTTTGTGGCCAAAGTTTGGTCAGTTTTCCTGAGGCTTGTCTGATCTTTCTCTGTTCTTTTTAACGTTAACGTTAATAAAATCAATTTCCGTCATATACTTATGTCAGTGTTCGGATTGATCTACCCTCCCTATGACGCCCTCTCAATTTTACGGTTCTCCAGCATCAACCTCAAAATCGGTGAATCGGGACTTTCGTTACAGCCTCTACCATTCGGACCCATTTGGCATCTGCCTTCTGGCTGCCTGCGGACATTTGGCCAAACACATTCCCGCTCTCGACTTCTGTCTCTACGTTTGTGCAGCAAAGGGATGACTGAAAAGAAAGCAGCTCTGAGCTTCCTTTCAAGTCTGACAGTCTCTTCTTTGCATCTGAATTCTTAGCCTGGAAAATGGCTATGACGTGCTCTGTTCAAGTCGACACGCAACGGGGGACGTACCCGAGGGCAGGCGGTAGCTGGTGGCCCAGGACAGGCTCCACAGCCTCCCTCCTGCTTAACCACACAAGGCTTTGCTGCTGCGAGAGTTTCCACCGAAACAGAGGAAATGAGGGGACGCTAGGAAAATCTAATCTAATTTTTCTTCGACAAAATTCTTTGCCTGTTGGGTCAATATTCAAGACATAAATTTGGGAATCAGTTTTTTAAAATGCTTTATTTTCTCCTAAAATACAACGGAATATTGAGATGATCTCCTGCTGAGACACGTGTGCAGTTTTTCCAGAATCAGCACATCTGGACAGCACAGATGGACAATGGGCTGTGAACCGCCCGTGTGAAAGAAGGCGAACGTGGAGCCCACGGGGTCTCCCTAAATGCAGCCTCCTTCGCCGGGTTGACGTTTCCTTTTCTGGAAGCTGGAACACGAGCTGCCGCCCTGTGAGGAGCACAGTAGATTTTTCAGCGTCTTGAAAGCTGTATTTAAATCGGGGATAAGGAGGCCTTGGGGCTCCGGCAGGCATCTATCAGGGTTAAAGTAATCCCAGAGTTTGATTCATGCTCCGCCGTCTGGATCCTGGATTTAAACTGCAGATGGCCGTCGGAAAAAAAGACTCATTTTTCTTAGACTTTATGTTCTTCTAAATTTATTGAAGAACTAACTTTAAAATAATTTCATTTAAATGGAATTCAAGTTCTGGGGCAGGAAATGGACAAAACATGGTAATCCTGGGGTCGGCGAACTTGTCCAGAAGGAGCAGGGAGGCGCTCCCGCGCTGGCCCCCCTCCCTGGCGGCAGCTGGGAACCCTGGGCCCGCAGAGCCCCCGTGTCCACAGAGCCCCCTGACCCCACACAGCAGCCCGCGCTCCACCCCTCCATCACAGCGCCAGCAGGGCTCTATCTGCCATCTCTGTGAGCGCCTCCTGGGAGCTGAATCATCTCTAGCCAGCTTGGTTTGTAGAAACGGAGTGAAGGGCGGACCGGCGTCTGATCTGGGGGGCCGGCGACACACTCCATGGTAAGACTATTTTGGCAGGACAGTAAGGATGTGCAGCACACATTCCTCGGTCAGGATTGGCGAAGGGTCCCTCCGTGCCTTGTGCCACCCTCACAGATTGCACAGGCCTTTCCAGGGCACTCCGTGAAGGGGGTTCTAGAAGCATCTGAGGCTCCCTCCAGCACAACCCCCTTCCCCACCTTGCTCCCGCACACCCGAGCCCTTCTGAAGCTCCCGCCTGCTCGCACCCCGGCCTCCCCCGTAACACTCTTCACCCCCGATCACCCTGTGCCTCTGAGGCCAATCTGGTGTCTGTTTCCCAGGGACCCAGACAGACGAAAGAAAGATATAAACCAAACAACGTATTTTTTCTAAGCTGAATCATCTGATTTCATCACTTCGTCCTGAATTGTGTGTTATGTCTAACAATATAAAATTGTTTACTCTCCAAACCCTGGTTAGATGCAACATGGCTTTTGCTTTTAACAAATTTTTAAATTTCAAGTTCTTGCATAAAGTATTAATCCAAAATCTTTGGTCACTTCAGTTATTTCTTTCAAAATTCCATTTTTTAGAACACTTTTAGGTTTTTAACAAAATTGGGAGAGAGGTGCAGGAAGTTCCCACACACCCTCCCTCCCACGCACAGCCTCCCGGTCATCGATACCCCTGCAGAGCTGCGTGTTAGCTCCGGTCCCTGACCTACACGGACACGTCGTGGTCACCCCAGATCCACAGCAGACCCTACGGTTCTCAGGATATGGTACCTTCTGTGGGTTTGGGCAGAGGTATGATGACACGTGTCCCTTGTGCTGCCACTCGGAGTGTGTCCTCTGTCTTAAAGAGGCCCGGGGCTTGTCACACTGACCCTCTGACAGTCACCAACCTGCTCGCTGTCCCCAACCGTTTTGCCTTTTTCAGAATGTGACATAGTCGGAATCCCAGAGCGTGAGGCCTTTTCCAACTGGCTTCTTCCACTTAGTATATGATCGAGGGCTCCTTAATGTCTTTTTATGGATTGATGCAGTTCATTTCATTTTTTAGCCCTGAATAATACTCTATTGTCTGCATGAGCCACAATTTATCTACCCATCCCCTATGGAAGGACATCTTGGTTGCTTCCAAGTTTTGACAGCTGTGAATGCAGCTGCTGTGAACCTCTGTGAGCATGTTTCTGTGTGGACATGTTTTCAACTCCATGTAGCAGGGTTGCTGGACCCCATGGCAAGAGTGTGTTTCGTTTTGTAAGGAACCACTGAACCGTCTTCAGAAGGGGCTGCGCTGTTTCACAAGCCCTCCAGCAACGAGGGAGCGTTTCTGTTGCTCCAAACACGTGCTTGCAATTGGTGTTTTCGGTGTGCTCACGTCTGACCATCTGAGTAGCTCACTAAATGACTCTGCATTTCCCTGGGAACACATATGTGCCCCGTCTGTGTGTGTGTTTATTTTTCATCCACACATCTTCTTTGGCGAAGTGCCTGTTAAGGTTTTAAACCATTTTTTAAAATTTATTTTTTTTTATTAACATAGAATGTATCATTAGCCCCGGGGTACAGAACCCATTTTATAATCAAGTTGCTTGTTTTCTTATTGGCATGTTTTAAGAGTTCTGTGCATATTTTGGATAACAATCCATGATCAGACGTGTCTTTACAAATATTTTCTCTCAGCCTGTGACTTATCTTCTAGCTTTTCTGAGATTATCTTTCACAGAACATACATTTTTTATTTTAATGAGATCTAGCTTATCAATCATTTCTTTCATGGATTGAGTCTTTGGTGTCCTATCTATCTCAAAAAGCATCACCACACCCAAGGTCATCTACACTGACTCGCATTATCTTCTGGGAATTTTATAGTGTTGTGGTTTGCATTCAGGTCTCGATCCATTTTGAGTTAATTTTCATAAAGAATGTAAGTCTGTATCTAGATTCACTTTCTCAGTTGCAGATGTCCACTTCTTCAGCACATCTGTTAAAATGCCTCTTACTCCATTATATTGCCTCTGCCCTTCTGTCAGATCTCAGTGGGTTGATTGGGGGTGTACTGTTGGGATCAGTGTCCTGTTCCATTGATCTCTGTTCCATTCCCTTGATCTGCTCACCTATCCCTTTGCCAATATGACACTGTTTGGGCTGTTGCAGGTGTGTGGTGAGTCTTGAGGTCAGGTCGCATCCGTCCTCTGTCTTCCTCCTTCAGTATTGTGCTGGGATGCTGGGGCCTGTGTCTCTCCATGTAAACTTTAGAGTCAGTTGATCAATATCAATATTTATGCTAAGTTTTTCCTGGGGTTGCTTGGAGTCTATGGATCAACATGGGAGAGGTGCCATCTTGACCATATTGAACATTCCTCTCCATGAACATGGAATAGCTTGCCGTTTTTCTACGCGTTTATTTATTTATTTACTGCTTTCTCACTAGAAAACTTTTTGACATAAAAAAGATTCCTATTAAAGTTTTGTAGCTCTTCTCATTTAGACTGTGTACATATTTTGTTAGTTGTATCCTAAGTATTTCATTTTGAAGGAATGTTAATGTAAATTGATATTTTTTAAAATTCCAAATTCCATTTGCTCATTGTTTGCAAATGATTTTTATAGATTCCCTTGTGTCTTACAACCTCGTTATAACCACATATTAGTTTCAGGCTGGTTTCTTTTTATGGGGCGGAAAATCTTTCAGATTTTCTACATAGATAGTATTATCATCTACAAGGACAGCTTTTTATCTTCCTTCCCATGCCTGTCTTGTACTGATATTAGTGCAAAAGTCTTGAGTTTCTCATTTTTTTTTATTTTATTTACTTATTTGACAGACAGAGATCACATGTAGGCAGAGAAGCAGAAAGAGAGAGGGAGGAAGCAGGCTTCCTGTTGAGCAGAGAGCCCGATGCGGGGCTTGATCCCAGGACCCTGAGATCATGACCTGAGCCAAAGGCAGAGGCTTAACCCACTGAGCCACCCAGGTGCCCCAAGTTTCTCATTGTTAAGAAGGATGTTAACTATAGGTTTTTGTAGGTATTCTTTATCAGGCTGAGGAAGTCCCTCTCTATTTCTAGCTTGCTGATAGCATTTTGTTATATAAATGGATGTTGGATTTTGTCAAATGATTTTTCTGTCTCTGTTGATATACTTATATGATTTTTCTTTTTAATCTGTTGTTGAGATGGATCATTAATTGATTTAAAATGCTGAACCAGCCCTGTGTATCATGGATGAATCCTACTTGATCATGATGTATAATTTTTTTATACATTGTTGAATTCAATTTGCTAATATTTTGTCCATGAGAGCTATTAGTCTTCAGTTTTCTTTCCTTGTAATGTCTTCAGTTTGGGTAGTAAGATAAAATTGGCCTAATACAATGAGTTAGAAATCATTCCCTCTGCTTCTATCTGTGAAAGAGATTGTAGAGATTTGGTGCAACTTGTTTCTTAAATGTTTGGTACTTAAAATGATTTTTAAACAAATATTGAAATAAACTGGAATTGTTTGCTTACCAATTTGGAGACAGGTTCTGAAGCCAGTGCCCAGGTTCTCAAGCTCAGAGTCTTCTTAGGAGCTTGAAATGGAGCGGAGACTGTTGATGGAAAATAGAAAAATAGAAGTTTCACATTTTAGTGTGAATTTATCTGAATCTCTTTATTCAAATTCTGGTAGAAAATTGTTGCTACACTGTATTCCTTTATTATTTAAGAAGAGGTACATTTTGAAAAATATGCTTTTTCTTGCAACATCTTGATCATCCATCTTTAAAGCTGTTTAAGGTGAAGAATTTACGAAGACTGACATTAGTTAATGGTGGTAATGATTTTGAATGTTGACTTCAAAGAATATTTTATTTTTTCAGGGAAAAGGAAACTCGTATGTTTGGGGATAGAATTTTTATTTTTTTTTACATCTTTATTCTTGGCTGAACTCATAACCTTAAAGACTAATACTTATGTGCCTATGGTTATGTTTTATGCAGTATTTGTTCCTATAAATCTACTTAAACCCACTTATTACTCCCATCTAAAATTCCTTCCACTTGCTTTTTCCAAACTTCCTCTCATGGGCAGCCACTGTCCTCACTTCACACTTTTCTGAATGATGGTTCCATTATTTAAACTGGGTAATGGTCACTTAGATGAACACTCATTTATATAAAACACACTTTCCAAATACAAATATTTCAGGGAACAGAAAGACTTCAACTTTACTCTTTCCAGGATGTCTATAAAATTTTAGCCTCTATCATTTTTACAACTAGCTTGTTTTACTGCATAATATCTTCCAGATACTTTTTTTCATTAAACTTTGACTCAGTAATTCCATGTCAATTTTTGTTTCCAAAATGTTTGTGCATCTTTCTTATACAATCTTAAACCAGTGTAGGCAAACTGCAAAAGCAAATATTCTTTTGCCTTGTTTTGGTCAGCAATATAATTTCTCAGACACTGAAGCTGCACATGAACTGTCTGAATTTTGGTAATTTTTCAATAGTGTAAGATATTTATTAGTCAGGAAGTACCCAATACATTCATACTTTTATGTTCTTTAGAAAAAAAGAAAATTCTATATTTGCATTATCTCTAGGGCATGCAATGGAAGAAATAAATAAAATTTAAAATGTTGATCATTCATCACCATTCCAATTCTCTGAAAACTTTAGCACACAAGAATCTAGAAATAATTTATGATTATCTCTCAAGTATCTGTATTTTACCTGATTATGATCTGTGGAATGATTGCAGGTATAGGAAAATGGGTTCTGGTGCCTGGGCAGTGCTAGAATCAGCAGGTGTAAAGCTATTTCAGCATTGCCAGGTTTGTTTGTTTGTTTTTTTCTTAAGCAAAACTAATTAATACTTATCCAGTGATATTTATTTAATTATATTGATATTTATTTGGTCACCTACTATGTGCATGACTTTGTTTTATATCCTCATTTCCCAATATGGACTTTAATGCAATAATACTTTATTTTTAAATTTGAATAAATTTGTAGAAAGTAACATAATTTAATGTCATCAGATGTATGCCCACACATTCATGTTTGATAGGACAGAAAATTCTCAAAATGTTAAAAGTAGAACTACCCCACCATCCAGTAATCACACTAAAGGGAATTTACCCAAAGGATACAAACGCGCTAATTCAAAGGGATACACTCACCCCAATGTTTATAGCAGCTTTATCTACAACAGCCAAGAAATGCAAGCAGCCCAAGTGCCCACCGATAGACGAGTGGTAAAGATGTGTCTATAGACATTTGGGGAGATTACAGAGCAGTAACAGAGCATGAGATCTTAATGTCTGCGACTACGTGGACAGAGCTAGAGGGTGTGATGGTAAGGGAAGTAAGTCAGTCAGAGAAAGACAGATACTGTACGACTTACTCATAGGTGGATCTAAAAAACAAAATGAACAAACAAACAAAAGGCTCTTGAACACAGAGAACAAACGGGTGGTTTGCAGAGGGGCAGTGGGGGGGGGTAAGATAGATACAGGGGATTAAGAGGTACAAATTCTTCCAGTTATAAAATGAGTAAGTCACGGGGATGAAAAGGACAGCACAGGGAACACAGTCAGCAATGCTGTAATAACGCTGTACGGGGACTGCCCTTGTGACGGGGCTGAGTCCGTGCATAGCTGCTCGCTCACTGTACCGTTCACTGTGTGTGTAGTAACACCACGCTGCATGTTCATTCTACTTCAGTTTTTAAAAAAGAAAAGAAAAAACCTTTAGTGATTCAAAAAAGGTAAATAAACTTTTCTAGTTTCCAGATCAGCCACAGAAGATGGGCTTTCAGAGGGGAGAATGCCTCGGCCCTCTGAGAACTCTAAGAACCTGAATCCACTCGTCCGTTGACTCAGAGAGTTCCTGCCCGTGGGGAAGATGTTTCACCAGAGAGCAACAAGCTCAGACCACACCGTGCAGCACCAGCGACAACTTGCTTGGCGTGAACACAGCCAACACGGTACTGTTCCCACAATGACTTCATGGAAATCTGCTCCATTTTCCCCTCACAGAAATCTAGAAAGATCACCATGTTTCCTTATGTGAACACTGAGAGGATAAAAAGAAAAGATTCAGAGTAGAAAAGGCAAGGGTGCCTCCTGGGGTCTCACGAAGACCAGCACTTGACAGGAGCTGGCGGCCCTGGCAGACGGCCGAGGACTAAAGCTCAATGTTGAGGGACAGAGTGTGTGGTCCAAGCTCACCCCTGAATTGCTCCTGCCCTCACGCCTGCCCCACATTACACTTGCCAAAATTTAATACTTTCCCATCTGAATCGCGTTATTCAGCAAAACAGTTTTAAAACAGTGGCACTATAGCCCATTAAAAGCTCCATTCTTACCACTTGTATCACTTCCTCAATTTTGAAAATCAATCGCATCTTTCTTTGTGCACATAGCATGTGTGTCAAGGCAGAGCGTCGGCTCTGGGAAGTAGAGAGAATTTACATTTCCTTGGAGTTCCCAGGCAGCAAGGGATGGGTTAGGGTTTGTTTTGTTTTGTTTTGTTTTGTTGGTTTTTTGTTGTTGTTGTTGTTGTTCTTGTTTTTGTTTTGTTTTGTTTTGTTTTGTTTGCATAATTTTGGAAGTTCTAAATGGAGTAAGTGCCCATTGACCCATCTGCAAGTTTTGGGCAGTTCTCTGGAGGAATGAGCAAAAGCTGTGGGAAGTGAAGGGAAGCCTGGGTCCACGCTGTGTTCTGCTCTCCACAAGTCACCCACGCACCTCGAAGAAGAGGGAATGAGAAATAAGAAGACGTATTCGGGAAGCACATTTGACCCCCAGCATTCTGGCCAAGCCATCGCATGCCGGGGAGTGTGTATTCACTGTTGGTCACTCTGTGGTTCTCGTTCCCAAGCCGTGCGTAGAATTGAGCCTCACCAAGCACGACTGCTCGGCTGAATAACACAGACAGCGTTGTGATGATGCTGATGAAGATTTCCAGGGGGTTCTCCGCTCTGCCTCTGCCAGCTGATGGTGTCCCGCCGGCTGTGTTCCCAGAGCGCAGAGGCAGGCGTGCCTGTCGGTGCTGCGCGGGAGAGAAGACAGGATGCCTTCCCACCGGCAGCCGAGGAAGGTGGCCTCCGGCTCTCCACGCAGTCCCTGCCGCGTGCTCAGAAACTCAACAAGCGTGACGTACTGTGTGCTTCCAGTATGGGAAGCAAATGCCAGTTTCCCAATGTGTTTTACAGGAAGATAAATAGAGAA
Organism: Lontra canadensis; assembly: GCF_010015895.1. Lineage (NCBI taxonomy): Eukaryota > Metazoa > Chordata > Mammalia > Carnivora > Mustelidae > Lontra > Lontra canadensis. The sequence goes on from NW_022631091.1 coordinate 7,001,115, forward strand.
TTTGGGTCATTTTCTGAAGGATGTTTTCGGAGTTAGCAGGTGACAAACCAGAGTCCCTTCAAAGAAACTAATCCCAGCGATTCCTCTCCCCAGGGACCCGGTGTTGGTGACTCTAGAGGAACGTGGTCATCAAGGAAACAGTGGACCAACAAGAGGCTTTGAAGGCATTGGGAGAAACCGATCCTGAGTGTGAGTCATGCGGAGGTTGGGGTGGGCGGCCGAGATGTGGGCGGCGAGTCAGACCCCAGGCGGTGGACAGGACCCCATGGCAGGACATACAACGTCAGGAGCTGCTGGTCCTACAGGCAGAGCCAGCCCAAAGGGAACATTGGTCTACAAGCGATTCGGGGATCATGGGGCCAAGTGGGGCCTCGTGTCTAAGCCTGCTGTGCCCACAGACGGTGGCACAGGGGACATGGGCTCCTGTCTCGGACGCAGGTCACCCCAGACCTTGCAGGCTGCACAGACTGGGCACCTGCCACCGAACGTTGCCATCGCGGCTCTCCCAGACGGCACTGCAGCATCGACTCCTTCCTCCTTCAAAACACAGCTCCTGGGTGCCGTCAGCATCAGCAAGACCAGGACACCCGGCTGTCTTCGCTCAGGACACCCAAGTCGGTCAGCCCACGGCCTGACTCATGACTCTCCCGTGAGCTACAACGTCCTTTATCCCCTGAATAGGCGGAGTAATGTTTTTAGGAAACATGGCTTCGGGGGACCAAGTTCATGCTTACAGAAATTACTTTACGGCTTCTGTCTTTGACTCTGAATTAGGAGCCATGACTGTCCACGTCACAGAATGAGGGGAGTGGGCTCACCTGTGATACACACACGTCCACACACAGCACAGCTGTCGTACTAAGCCCGTTGCTGAGACCCTGGAAACACTGTGGTGGTAACTGGAAGCGGAGTATTGTCTGCACCAATATTTCAGTCACGCCCGAGCTCCCCAGAGGCAATCCGGCAACCTTGTGGCTAGGACCGCAGGCTGGTTTTTATGCTCACCCGTTTCGTCTCCGTGTGCCTCCTCACACGCAACGTGACCTTCGTGCCTTTCGTTCACACCACGTCAAACACATGGGAACACACATGTCATTGCTTGTGGCACAGAGACACACACATTTGTGCCAGACCATGCAGCAACACCGTGGCCCCTTAGGTGACCGTGGACACGCGTGTCCCCAGACACTCATTGCCAACCGTCCACCTGCCCCAGAGCCCAGCTGCTGCCCCTGGAGTCCAGCGTCGCGTCCAATCAGGGCTGTGCCCTCCAGGAGCTGCTACTCGACTATGCCCAAGGGGATGGGGGTCTAAGGCAGCATGGCCCTGTCATGGCCCCATAGGGCACCACGGAGTTTCCCCATCACCTACCCGTGGCTTCAGCACAAAACAGCATTGCCAACCCTCTGCAGACGGGGCCGAAGCCGGGCATGGCCACTGCCTCCTCTCCCCGTCCTTCCTCTGTTGCCGACATCTGTGTGCCAAGGTCTTTCTGGGACCCCACCTCGCTCGCCCCACACAGGCCTCCTCTCACATCGGCTCCTGTCTTGGCTCTGCTTCCAGGAGGCTCGAAGGTCCCAGGACTGCTCCCTGATTCCTGCAGATCCCCAGCCCCAAAATAGGCTGTGAAGGACAGTGAAGAGACTTTGTCTGGGGGTCCCCTGGCGGTCCTAAGCCTGGCAAGCCATAGGAGGCAAGGTGCTTGGGAGGCCTGCACGGGGACCGACCCCACAGGAGCCCACGTCCTTGACCCACCTGGGATCTCTGATCTGTCAGGCAGAGGCCGAGTCTCCTCCTGAAATCCTGTCCTTGCCTGGCCGTTTCCAACATCTTATCCCATCCACTACTGGCCTCTCCCGGGGGCACTTTCATTGGATTTTAACCATTTTTCACATGCTCAGTTATTCTTACGGACATATACTCAGCACACAGTGTTATGTCGGTTTCCTGTGTACAGCACCTGGGGGACACCCTTAAATAAACGACTTGAAACTGAATTCTGGCACCCGGAAGAGCGTCTGCAATTCCCCGCCCTGAAGCAGGTGTTTCCCCAAAGGCAAACTGGCCTGGCTTGGGGCGCAGCCTGAGCCCTTGGGAACGGACTCCAGGCAGTTCTGCAGAATTCAGGGCCCGTCCCCCACAGGGGTGCCCTGGGGGCGCAGACACATCGCCGTGGTTCATTGGGGTGATCACAGAGCTTGTCTGCTTCCATCTCACATCTTGCATAATTGCTACTTAGGGGTTTTCCTACAAACCCCACACCAGTCCTGGTCGGATGGTGGGAGGCAAGTGTCTCTTCAGGTGGGTTTTCCTTGATGAATAAAGTCAATAATTCCTATATAACCCAGTGTGTCGTCCTTCCCGGTTGGAGTTAATATTCTGTGTGTCTGCTGGAAGAAATGCTGCCTGCCTCAAGCTCCCAGACGTGCTCGTCTACACCGCAGATGCATCATCAGAAATTACGCTTGGGGTGTGATCTGGGCAAGGGCCAAACTTTGTATTTTTCATGTGTATCAGCAAACCACCCATTCTTTGCCATTTTTTTTTTTTTTTGCCTTTGCCTTACTTTGCCTTTTTAATAAATCAGCTCTCGGATGTGCACGGGTATGTTTCTGCGCTCGGCTTTCTCTGGTCTCTTCTCGTGCAAACCCCACACGGTGTTAGGAACTGCGTGTGTGTAGTACGTCTCGGTACCGAGCAAAGTACGTCCTTCCTGGTTTTGCTTGTTTGAGACGCTCGGGGTCCTTGTACCTTTGCACATCCACAAGCGTGTTACAGTCACCTGTTCCCACAGGAGAGTACGTCTGAGTGTTGACGGCGATTGCATTGAATCTTTAGCCCACACACCTGACGCGTGCCTCCGGGCTTTGTTTTTTCAGCCTCTCTCAGTGATGGTGTGTGTGTGTGTGCGTGTGTTTGCTTGTGTGTGCGTGTAAACGTGCGTGTGTGTATTTGCATATGCATATGTGAGTGTGCGTGTGTGCATGTATGTGTGTGCATGTTCATGTGTGCACACATGTGTGCGTGTTCGTGTGTGTGCACCTGTGCACACGTGTGTGTGTGCACACGTGTGTGCGCCACTCTTGTACATCTTCGTTAGACTTTTTCCTGTTGAGATTTGTTATCATTCTGTGAATATTATCACCATCTAAATTTAAGTTTCCTTTTTGCATCTGTGTTTACGATATTGGTTTACATGAATGCATTTTATTCTGTATGTCAACCTTGAGGTGTGTGATCTTGGTAAATTTACTCATAAATTCCAGTAACCTGTGTTTGCACTCTAACTGTTTTCATGAGGAGTAGCGAGGAACGGTGCCATATGAGAGGGTTAGCCCTTTGTCTATCTCCCAGGGTAAGGGCTGATTGAAAACAACCTCTTCTCCATCATGTGGGAAGAGTTGCCACACATCACATGTATGTGCTGGCCATCGCCTCCCCCAGAAATGACAGGGAGCTGAGCTTTCAGCTCTAGATTGTCAGTGACCCCGCCACATGCGTCGGCAGGTGCATTCACAACATCCCGACCTCACGTTCAGCATCAGTCAAGACAGCAACCACTGGGACCCGTAGCCCCGCCGGCAGGATCGGAAGTCAGTGAACTACCGAAGCAAAATGTGGGCCACCCTGATGACCCTCTTGAGGTGGGCAGACGCCAGGAACCCCCTTGCTCTTCCAGGAGGTGCTAACCTCTTGGTGTAAATTTCTCCGTGAGTGCCCTGGACTTGTGACTTGCTTCCTACCGTGTCATTTGTCAAAGAGGATGGACGTCACTCCCCCAGACAGGCTGTGCTGCGTGGCAAAGACAGAGGTCCCTCCCGATCAGGATACTGGCATGGCTCTGTCTCCACGGATGGTGGAGCTTTCCTGCCGGCCATGAGGAAGCAAGCTGAGGTGAGGGCCTCACCGGGCAGCCCCTGGGGGCCTGTGCCCTGCTTCTAGGGCCTGGTGAACTATTGCCGGGCAACCTGGGTCCCTGAGCTCCAGAGAGGTCACGCCCTGCAGGCGCCTTGACTGTGGCCTTGACACCAAGCAGAGGACCAGGTGGGCTCAGCCGACTTCTGACTCATGGCAACCACGGGATGACAGACACCCACAGTGTTTGCCGTGATGGTTACACAGTGATAGAAAATCAACACAGTCGTTCCCAAAATGAGCATATCTCTCCATCAAGAGCTGTGTCCGTGTTTATGTCTGCTTCATTCATAGGATTCACAAACTAGAATGAGGCGCAATGTCGCGATAGGAGATAGGAGCAGTGGGGCGCATCCACCCGAGAGAGCAGCATGAGCAGCACGAGGGAACTGCGGCCGAGTTCCAGCGGCCACCGGGGTGAGGCTCACACACGACGCTGGGTGAGAGAAGCCACAGTGGGGGCGGGGGGCATGTGCTGCGTCCTCCCACCTCAGGAAGTGACAGACAAGACAAAGCTGGGCCACAGCTATAGTGTGGTACCCTCGGTGTCTGAGGAGAGGTGCTGACGGGGATGAGCTACAGAACTTTCCGGAGAGGGAACGTTCTCCATCTTGGTCGGGATGCGGGTGACGTGGCCACACACCCAACCCAGGGAGTTTATGCCCAGGCCAAATGTCAATTTAAGAACTTTAAAAACCAGAAGGAGAAAGAGAACTCATGGGGGCATGGTGGTTTGCCCTCGGGCACTGCAGCGTCCCTTTGAGCAGCCATTCCCCCCCAGAAGCACAGGTGAGTCACCCACTGACCAGGTAAAAGACACGAGGACGCGTCCCCTGCTCCAAGAGCACGGTGGTGTTGGATGTGGTCCCTGCAGGGAGCGGGAGACGTCTCGAGCAGGGACCTGTAACCGGAGCCAGGGAGCGGTCGGGGCCCCAGAGCCACCTCCGCCTTCCCTCCTGCCAACAAGTAGAGAGCCACCCTGAATCCGCCAAATCCGTCGTGGCCACAGTGGACTGGCCTCCACCTGCCTCTTCCACGCAGACGCGTCGCATGAAGAACAGAGACAGACGAGGGGACCTGACACCAGATGATTTTTTATTTAGACGTGTGCATTGGGGAAGCAAGGACAACCAGATCTTGAAGGGGAGAGCTTCAAACAATGATGAAGCCACATTCCAGAATGAGCACGAGATCGCCTGTCACGGCAGCCCACATAGAGTGGCCCCGGGAGGAGGGCGCCCCCAGAGCGCTGGGTGGCCCGGACCGAGTAACGCGATCCTGGGGCCTCTCCGTGCAGATGCGGCGATGATGCACCAGCCCCAGGACAGGACCCGCTGAGCTGAGGCAGCAGCGAGGGACGGGGCCACGCGGAGTTCTCCACACCCCTGGCTGGAATCTTGACCATCACCGTGGGCCTTCATAAATACACCGTAGCTACAGAAATATCTGGGAGCTGACCAAGATCCCAGCTGCCTCCTTCCAGAATTCTTCCTCTCGACCCTAGGTAACGGCTGCACTGCCAACTCAGAAAACTCCGTGGCCTGCCGGCACCACGGACCCACCGGGGCTACGGAAGTGCGGGGCCACTGTGGGCACAGCCTCGTGGCAAGACCCTGGAGCCTGAGACCCCCCGTGCCCACGCTGCCGTCCAGCTCGGGGAAGTCTGTCCCGAGGCCTCGGTCCTCGCCTACGTTACACAGGGAGAAAATGACTCACCAGCTCAGGAGCGGACAGCCGAATTCCGACGGTGCTGGTGGTCGCTGGGGTAACTGGGCCATACTTCTGGGAAGAAGCATTCTCAGGAGAGATAGAAATCAGTGTGTTTTTAAGGACAAGATTAGGGGTAATGATCTATGAAGCAATGCTGACAGGCCACAGACCCTGCTGTCCAGGGTGGCTTTGGCCTCTGGCCTGGGCCAGTTTCGGCACCAGTCGTGCCACGGCCACACCTGCACTTATTGAGCCTTTGTTGTTTTCCTATCAAGTGTTTGCTCAGCAGAGCTTGCCGGTCAAATTCGCTTTGTCTCCTGCGAGGATCGTGACGCCCCCGGGGGACTCACCGCCATTCGCTGAGACCCTGGCCTCCGAGGCGTCCGCAGTCCCGGGGGCGCGGGGCGAGGGCAGCACAGGTCAGTCCTGGAGGTTTCTCATCCCTCCTGAGGGGACGTGGGTCTTGGTGGATTCCGGAGAAATGAATAAGGAAAGCCCATCGGGCGCCCGGAGCCTGGGCGAGGGCTGCCCCGCACGGGGAAGTCGGAGGAAGCACCGCCTTGGCCTGCGGACCTGAGTGGGCGGCAGGAAGCGCCTTCAGCTCGGGGCCGAACGCCAGGGAGACGCGGCCCCTGAGGAGGCCGAGCACGAGGCTGCGTCGCGCTGGGCTAGCGCTACCCAGCGGCTGCTCCGTAATCACTGACCGGCATTACCTCGCCTCCGCGAAGGCGCCCACGGAAATTCAGCAGAGACGACAACATGAGCGCACGAAAGAGCAGTCTGCGAAGCCACCCAGGCCGAGCTGACACCAGGGATCGAAGCCCGCTCCCCCGACGCTCCGGGGAGACGCGGGACCTCGGCAAGCGCGGCAGGCGCCTCCCCGAGCGGGCCCGGCCCTGCTCAGAAGGAGCTGTGGAGACGCCTCCCGGGGGTCGCGTCGAGCACGTGGCCCGCTCCTCGGACAAAGGGAAGGTGGGGCACAGACGCGCCGCTCAGAGGCACGCCATAGAGGGGACTTCTGCTGGGCCACTGAGACACGCGCCTCCCCCGTTGTCGCGGAAAACCAGCGGAGACACGCGGCAGAGCACACCCTGAGGTTGCCTCGGCCGAACGCATCTGTGGTTGTGAACACAAAGGGCCTCAGAGAAAACCAGGAGGAAAGAAAACGCCGTGGCGGCTGGGTTCCCGCCCGGTAGGCAGCAGGCGGGTGCCGCGTGACGGTCCTCCCCACAGGGTGACGGGAGTGCAGGCAGGGACCCCCACAGCCGGTGCCCGAGCGGAGACGGCGTGCACGAGGGAGGGCCTGGGGTCCGCCCGGAGGGCAGCCTCGCCTGCTTGAAAACACTGAACCCAGGCTTTCCGGGTTTCTACAGGTAGATGGAGCCAAGTTTCCTTTCCCTCCTTTTTAAAGATTTTATTAATTTATTTGAGAGACGGAGGGAGAGAGAGGGCAAGTAGGGGGAGCAGCAGAGGGAGAAGCAGACTCTGAGCAGGGAGCCTGATGCAGGACTCGATCCCAGAATCCTGGGATCATGACCTGAGGTGAAGGAAGATGCTTCACCGACTGAGCCCTCCAGGCATTCCTAGAGCTAAGCTTCTGAGAAAAAGATACTCTTTAGCCGATTCTGGCGCAGGTAGAAACTTGCGTCTGAGACCAGCGCACCTGCACAGGCGCGGCCTCTGGCCCAGCGTCTTAGGGGTGTTATAGGGACCAGCTCCACAAACGCAAGCAAAAACCCGGGGGCAGCTCAGGGCACGGTAGGGGGTGGCAGGTCACCGTCCTGCCCTTGCAGTCTCCCTGTGACTCACCTGCCCCGGGGCCTCACGCCTCCTCCCGTCTTGCTTTCTGACCAACCGTGCACAGAAAGTGCAGAAACACGGTGTGGGCGTGGCAGGCCCATGGGAGCGGGTGGCCTGTGGCTGACAAGCCCCTGTAGCCGCCACCTCGGTGGGCAGGACACTGGGAGTGTGGCTGCCCTGGGGCCTGTGGACGGGCACACCTTGCTGGCCATCTGCGTGTTTCCCCCAGTGTCCGACGGTGGGTGTCGGGAGGCTCCCTGGAGGCAGGACCCTGCGGGCATGGTGGGAGCGAGCCTGCAGATGCGGGAGGTGGGCACGGGGCCGCTACGTCTCCGGCCTGCACTGCTCAGTGGATCGGGGGCCGGGATCTGAGAGAAACACTGGGGCTTGCACAAGTTGGCTTGTTCGGGGGAGTGGGAGGCATGTTTTCCGTGTGGCTGGTGTCTTTGCGAGAATCAGAGGGAAAGCTCTGGCGTCCAGCTGCACGTGCGGCTCCGGAGCCGAGAGCGGAGGTCTGGGCTGGGCTGAGAGTCGTCAGCAAGTCGATGCTCAAGCGTGGGCATGGCAGGTGGGCAGAGACTGGAGAGACCCCCAGATTTCATAACTCGGGGGAAGCTGAGGGTCAAGGAAATCAGGACGATGGTCATGGGAGCCAAAGGAAGAGGCCACTTTGGGGAGCGGCAGTGACAGCCGCGTTGCACAGTTGGCAAACAGGAGCTCTTGTGGGGGCCCCTGGATGGGACAGAGGGGCCTGCACAGGTCGTGGACTGAGTGGGGGGCGATTCCCACACCCTCGCAGCACAGAACATGTGTTCTTGTTCCTTCCCAAAAAAGCCTCTTTCTGTTAGGTTCATCCTTGTGCCCAGGGTAAAAAAAAAAAAAAAATGAAATGAAATAAATTAAATTTCCAAGCTTCTCTTGAAGCTAGGGACAGGGATTTGGCACCGTTTCTGCTGGTGGTATGGAGGACGTGACCGCTTAGAAGGATCTGGTTTTCCTGGGGTGAATTCAAGGCACTGCATTTTGTGCTTGTACTTTCTCCTCCACACCTGGAAATGGAGCAGCCATGGTCAGCTGTGAGAATGCAGGTGGCAGAGGAGGGGTGCAGGGGTGGGTAGCGGGGCTGGGGGAGGGGTGCAGGGGATGGATAGTGGAGGCAGGAATCCGGAAAGAGCCAGCACCAGCACGAGCTGACGTCCCCCCTGGCTCCTGGCTTCTGGGCTCCCGGCTGGGTGGACGCTCCGGTGGTCCTGTTATCTGGAGTCAACGCCATCCCTGCGGAGACGCAGACGAAGCCCCTTCTGCTGGGACGTGCTTGTGAGCTGGGGTGAGGCAGCACCACAGAGAAGCTCCTTTAACACCCCAGCGGGGCACAGACGGGGCGGCCGTCTGTCTGTCTGTCTGTCTACGAGGCAGAAGACAGGCTGCGCATGTGGGGTCTACACCTTCTCCGGAGTGTTGGTCCCAGCGCTCCCGGCCACTCGGCTCCATCCCAGGCAAGCCCCCCGACTCCACTCCCCACCCCCACCCCCACTTCCTCACACGCCTTCCGTGCGCTCAATCGGGAGACGGGATCTCCTGCTCCCAGCGGAGTCTGGAAGTCCCAGCTGTGGATGTGGCCCTGTGGGTGCATGTCTGTGCCTGCACACACGGGGTCCGCACCGTCTGGGGAAACGTGAGCCCTCTGCACACAGACGTGATGCTGGGAGAAGTGAGTTCTCATTCGCTCGTGCAGAGAACTGCGTCCGGCTGGGATTTTCCATCGAGGGCGCCTCACACCTCTTCCCACAGCCACTGGAAAAACCTCCCAGAGCAGCAATCTGGAGAAAGTGGGAACCCGGTGCCGCAGGTGCCACATCCTGTGTGACTGCCTCCCTTGGGGGAAGTGACAGCTGTGGGATGTGTTGAAGGGTGGATGGACATTTTCCAGGACAGGAAGTGAGGGGGAGGGTCGAGATATCTGTCATGTGCTCAGAACTCAGTGACAGGACCCGCGTGGACCTGCGGGCTGTGTGCACGTCTGTGGGGCCGAGGGCAGACGCGGGGGAAGCAGGTGGGACGACATGTCCTTGGGCTTCATGCCGGGGACTTTGCACCACTGAGGGGTTTCTGGACAGCGTCAGCGGCCGAGCTATGCCCAGAACACGTGAGTTGCCGCGGGCCCGGACGGCTGGGCCCTGCCTCACGTGTTTGACAGACTTTGACCAACGACACGTGCATGAGGGGTGCGCATGTCCTTTCCAGAAGAACAGACGGCGTTCTGACCACGTCTGTGTGACTCACGGAGTCGTCGAAGGGAGAAGACGGCTTTAATATGCACTACTCTCACGAACTTAAAATGATAAGCATGTTGAACTCACATACTTTCAGAAATGATCTGTTGTTTCACAGACAGCTGGAAGCACGTGTGGGTTGGAGCCAGTTCCGGCATGAGGCGCCCGTCCTCTGGCCTTCCCGACTTCCACCGAAATTCGTGGGTACCTTTGAGCATCCCGATGAATGTGGAAACATATTTTAACTAGCTTCTTTGGAAATAGACTAAGGCAGAGTGCTTGTGTTGCATTATATAAGGTCAGACAGTAATAAAGACAAATACTAATATGTAGAGATCGTTGTGTTTTGTCAGACATGCATTCAACTAAAAATAAAACAAAACTTTGGAAACTATGTATCTCTTACACTTTTGTATTTTTTCTGTATGTAGCATCACGAGATACATATTTTTCACATTGTGTGAAACTAAAAGTATATTTAGCTCAATTTCTTCAGTTTAACAGATAAAAACCCGTCAAGTTCCCTGTTGTGTTTGGAATTCACACAATGTGATGTAAAACGTCTCACCCCTGATGGCTCCAAAAGGATATTACAGAAAAGCGATTCCGACATGGTGCCGTTTTCTCGTTATCCAATCCAAGAGGGTTCTGGAAGCACAAGCACGGAAAAGCAGAACTTAGACCCAGAGGGCGTCCACCGCGCTGTCCCATCTGCGTCCTGCCGATCCACGCTCTTCCCCCAGAATAAGTTCATTACTGACTTGGTATCCTTAATGCTGAGGCTTTTCATATTTTATGTCTCATCAAACAGGAGTTTAGTGTCCGTTGGGAGCACTTTTGGTGGGTGAAAATGGCCAACAGAACTACACTGCATTGACATTTATAAAAATACATACACTAAAAAAAAAAAAGGATACAAATACTGAAGAGCGTGCAGTCTCCTGCTAATTAACTGTAGAACCAGAGCAGACAAGACCGTCAGCAGCATCTCATGCAGAGAAGCTCCTAAATCCTTCCTCGGACCCAACGCAGTGCGAGGCGCTCCCCCGCCATGGGCCTCTCGCTGGGCCCCTCACTAGCCCTGGGAGAGCATCGGGCACCTTCTCCGGAGCGGGGAGGGCCCAGAAAACGCTCCCAGTCATCCCAACGTTGAAAGGGCCCAGAACACACAGGTTCCGAGGGGCTGAGGCTCAGCGAGCCCCTAGGCGCAGCGTTGGGGGGGCCTCACGGGCCTGCTGGGACCTTCCCCATGTGCGCTCAGCAGGCACAACGCGGCCCCCACCGTGCGCGACCCCAGCTGGGAGGACAGAAGCAACTGTGGGGAGCCCACCACCTGCTCTGTTCCAGCGAGAGGACACCTGCATGGCCGGCCCCGTGCGGAGGCTGGGGGAGGGGCTGTGCAGGGGCAGGGGCGTGGGGGGCTCCAGGACAACCCACGACTGGCGGCTATTCTCTGGCCCCTGTCAGCTGCGGGTCCAAGTCCAGCAGGAAGGAGGAGGCGTAAGATACCGCTGGGCCCAGAAGAAGGGGGACTTGTCCACCAGAGCCTTGTTCTGGGCGGGGAGGACAGGTGGACCCACAGGGCCTGTGTGCACCAGCCGTGCGGCAGGGGGATGAGGAGGTGGGGAAGCCAAGACAGGGGTGACTCAGAGGCGCCGGACACCGGAAAGCGTCCGTGGGGCCGCTCGGGCTAACACTCGCTGGGACTCCCTGGACAGCCAGGAGAGGTTGTAAGTGTGAGGTTGAGAAGTCAGCGAAGGACCCGGCAGAGCCCAGCGGAGGCCGAAAGAGCCGGAAGAAGGAGGCTGAGCGCAGGCGGGACGTGGGGAGCGGGAGGTCTGCATAAGGCCACGGCAGCAATACTCGAGGATGTGGAAATCCCCAGCACGTGGGTGAGAAGGCAGAGATGGTCAGACTGGATGGAACCGGGAAAGCCCCGGCCACTGCCCCGTGCGAGGGCCTCCGCGTGTGAGTGCACACCGGGGGACAAGGCTGGAAAGACGCACCGCGTGACGTCTACCCGGGAGGGACTTGGGACGGTTGCCTCGACGTCGGAGTCAGCGCCCGACCAAGGGCGAGACCCAGCACCCCGGGATAGCGGGGCCCACGCTCTAAGCAGCCGTCAGCACTCTGAGTGCAGCCGTGCCTGGTGGAAGGGAGAGCGGACGAACCCAACGTCGGAGCAGCGCGCGGCCCGTCCTCCCGGCTGTCGGTCCAGCAGAGGCGAACTCCGCCAGCGCGCGAGGGCCGTAAGCCCCCGTCGGACAACCCGCCTAACTCTTGAGAAGGTGGAGGGCCTGGGACACGTGAAGGCCGCGTGACCTAGAGCCACCTGCCGTGTGCGGCCCGCGGGACCCGGACGCGAGCGGACCACCGCCGGCGTGCCAGAGGCTTCGTCCGTAGCCGAGGGGCCCATTTGGAAGTGGTCACGGCCCCACGGGACGTTAGCGGCAGGGGAGGCGGGCGGAGGCAGATGGGCACCGACTTCTGTAGGTCAGAACAGCGAGTCTGTAGACAGACACACACACACGTGCACATGCGCGTGAATACACAATCCCTCTCCCTATGCAGAGCCTCGCCGAGCTTTGAGAACCAGAAGGGCCAAAACAGAGCAGCCATTGCCGTTGGCTCATATGAACACGTCTTCGAGCATTCCCACGCCTGAAACATAATCGGTCTTCAGTTTTTCTGATATCTGAGGACACATCTGGCTAACGGACACACGGAATCCACGGTGATGGAGCCCAGATGTGCAGACAGGGCCCGGCTCTGGGAGCTGGAGGCAGAGATGCTGCTGTGGCCTCCCGGGGGAAGGGGGCGGTTCAGGAGCTCCTGCTCCGGCAGGTGGCCTGCGTGGCCTCCATGTCCACTAGCGAGCCTGCTGCCCACCAATGCTGAATGGTCTCTTCCTTCATTTGCCTTTTTTTTGTAAAAGCAAAAACCCTCTTCAGATTTCCTAAGGTCAGCAAAAACGGGTACTAAAGTAGGTCCTTCCCAAAAGCAAAGTGGCATTTCATGAGATTGGAAAAGCGGGGGATACCCGTACATGCATACGCCCCTTTATGAGTGTGTACCCACGGAGATGCGCTCCGCAGGCCCTGAAGGCTGGCCGGGGTTGGCTCACTGGGAGAGCAGGAGGCGGGAGCTCAGCAGAGCCCGCGGCAGCTACTCATGAGGACGGACCCCGCTGCGGTGAGCACAGTCAGCTCCGTAACCACAAGCCCCAAACCCCAGCGCTGCAGAGAGCACCGTCACCTCCTTCAGACGTCGGCACCGCGACCTGCTGGCAACAAGCCGGACAGAGATGCTCTTCGGCATCACAGCTCTCTAAATACACGAGCGTCTCTCAAAACCCTCCTGTCTACTTTGGGCCATGATTCCCGAGCCATACGGTATCGAACTTCTGTGATTTTTCATTCCAGAGCACATCACAATCCTATGAGTCCATGATAATTTTCTAAATTATGGATTCATCCTGTGTCCCATGAGAAGGGGAAAGATGGAGACAGGCACACGCAGAGGCAGAGCACCCCAGGAGGAATGGGGCAGAGACTGGGGAGATGCGTCTACAAGCCAGTGAAGGCCTGAGAGGCCACCAACCCCCATACACTGCTGAGGTCTGGGGCAGATGCTCTTTGAGGACCCGTGGGGCACCTGCCCGCAGCTTGAGCTCAGACTTCTGGTTGCCAGAATGGGACACCTATGGTCTGGATCCTGCCCCGAGTGCTTGTGAACATTCTTCAACCTATAGGAATCCTGGGCACATCTGTACGCCTGCCTCATCCATGAGAGCACAATTAATTTCTTTTATAGGTACACTTTTTTTAAAATTTTTTTTAAATTTTTTATTTCTTTTTCTTTTAAGATTTTATTTATTTATTTGACAGAGAGAGAGAGATCACAAGCAGGCAGAGAGGCAGGCAGAGAGAGAGGGGGAAGCAGGCTCCCCGCTGAGCAGAGAGCCTGATGCAGGGCTCGATCCCAGGACCCTGGGACCATGACCTGAGCCGAAGGCAGAGGCTTAACCCACTGAGCCACCCAGGCGCCCCAATTTTTTATTTCCTTTCAGCGTAACAGAATTCATTGTTTTTGCACCATATCCAGGGCTCCATGCAATCCGTGCCCTCTCCAATACCCACCACCTGATTCCCCCAACCCCCCACCCCCCTGCCGCTTCAAACCCCTCAGACTGTTTTTCAGAGTCCACAGTCTCTCATGGTTCATCTCCCCTTCCAATTTCCCTCAACTCCCTTCTCCTCTCTAACTCCCCTTGTCCTCCATGCTATTTGTTATGCTCCACAAATAAGTGAAACCATATGATAATTGACTCTCTCTGCTTGACTTATTTCACTCAGCATAATCTCCTCCAGTCCCGTCCATGTTGCTACAAAAGTTGGGTATTCATCCTTTCTGATGGAGGCATCGTACTCCATAGTGTATATGGACCACATCTTCCTTATCCATTCGTCCGTTGAAGGGCATCTTGGTTCTTTCCACAGTTTGGCGACCGTGGCCATTGCTGCTATGAACATTGGGGTACAGATGGCCCTTCTTTTCACTACATCTGTATCTTTGGGGTAAATACCCAGTAGTGCAATGGCAGGGTCATAGGGAAGCTCTATTTTTAATTTCTTGAGGAATCTCCACACTGTTCTCCAAAGTGGATGCACCAACTTGCATTCATCATCACTAGCCATCAGGGAGATTCATATTAAAACCACATTGAGATACCACCTTACACCAGTTAGAATGGCCAAAATTAGCAAGACAGGAAACAACATGTGTTGGAGGGGATGTGGAGAGCACAATTATTATAGGAAAAAGCAATCTGAAAACCTGCTCAGTATTTGGAGAACAGAGTTCTTATAATTAAAAAGTTTGGAACCACAGAATCAAGGATGAGTTGTTGACTTTCCCAATGCAGTAGCAAAACCAACTCTGTAAACCCTCCCCACCCCCACTCAGAAGCAGGAGAGGTTGGGCTGGGTCGCGGACGATCCCACATCCCATCCCAAGAGGGAACCATGCAGGAAGGAACCATGTGGGAACCAAGACCGGGTCTCACCAGCTCTGCTCTCTGCACCGAGCAGCAGGTGCAGGGGCCAGGGGCAGGTGCAGGGGCAGAGACAGGAGCGGGGACAGGGGCGGTTCAGAACTCGCTCGTCTGAGCCAGAGACAGCATCCTGCGTAAGGCAAAGCTTGTGTCCAGAGTGAGGCCTCCCTCACAACACATGGGCCAGTGCTGGTCTCTGGCCTCACCCAAACATGAGGCCAGAACTCCACCCCCACGTGTGCCGGGGTTACCCAGACCCGGCCAGCTGAGCCCAGGCTCTGGGAGGGAGATGCTGCATCAGGGCGATGGAGACTCATTCTCCATCTGCTCTTGATCGCAATATCCGGACACGGAAGGGGACCTAGAGAATCGTGCAGAGCCTGCCTGCAGGAACCCCGCCAGCCGCCCACCCCGAGCAGGTGTGTGAGGTCCCCTGTCCAAAGCCCTGCCCCCCCGCCATGAGGCGCCCGGCTGCCAGGATGAGGTCCCCGGGCCTGTGGGCTGCCCAGCAGGGCTGTGACCTTCCTTATCTTTTGTGGCCACAGGTGACACACGTGCCAGGGAGGGTCCCAGCAGCCACTTCTTCCCCAGAACAGTCTGGGGCCATAGGAATCCTGTATGTATCAGAGTCACAGACACTTCAATCCAGGAATACAGTCGGCTGTTATTTTGTTTTTGGCTACGCCACTCTAAAAGCTTAGTGGCTTTTGCTTGCATTTGATTCTAGACACATCTGGGCCAAGAACCCTGCTCTGGGTCTTTCTCAGAAAAACGCGCAGGTTTGGTCTAGGTCCACACTCTTTCTCCAACACCTCCCACCCTGCGTCAGGCCCAGGCTTCCGTGAAAGAGATGTTGGAACTCGTGCCTTCACACCATCACTGTCCTTTGCCCTGAGATGTCCTGATCCCCTCGGGTTTCCAGGGTGGGAGTGACGCCCGTGTGCCCACGGCTCCGCGCCTCTCCTCTCAAGGGCCCCCTCCTTGTGTTTCATCACTTCCTTCTCTCAACTTTAAGAGTTTGCGCTTGAAAACCAGTAGACTCAGGGCAGCTGGAGGCTCAGTCGGTTGAGCGTCTGCCTTCGGCTCAGGTCACGGTCACGGGGTTCCGAGATCAAGTCCCACATCGGGCTTCCTGCTCAGCCGGAAATCTGCTTCTCCATCTCCCTCTGCTGCTTCCCCTGCTTGTGCTCTCTGTCTCTTACTTTCTGTCAAACAATAAAATCTTAAAAAAAAAAAAAAAGAAAGAAAAGAAAGAGAAGGAAAGAAAAGAAAAAGAAAACCAGTAGATTCCCCCAACCAAACCCCCAGACTCTGGGATCTCTCTGTTCCCTGTGATCTCTGCTTACAAACCAGTCTCTGGCTTCATTCATCCCATGTTTTTACTCCTTTGTTTTGGGGACCCTGTCAAATGTGGCCAACAGGGATCCGTGTGCCCTGTGAACACCCTCGCCCACCCTCCTGTCCTGGGACCGTGGGGTAGCGGAGGTACCGTCCTCCACCAGCTTATCCCCAGGTGTTTGGTCACGGCCTTCCCGCCAATGCACCCCCGTGGGCAGGTCGGGCTCGGCAGCCGTCCCTCAGAGTGTGGCCGTGGTTCCACGCTGGCCGTCACATGCCTGGACTGGAAGTGACGAGCACCGTGTGGCCAGGCCCAGCCACGTGGCCTGTGCAACCAATCGCCAGCCACCAGGTCTAGCACTGTGCCTGGAGGACGGGCAGGGAGTGAAGGAGCGCGCCCATGTCCACGGTCCGTCGTCAGCACCTTGCACACCCTGGACTCTGAATTGACGGCTGTGTCCACTTTCCCGCCACACTCACCTCAAGAAGACTGGGCCTCACCGTCGGCAGAATTCACCGTGGGCAGAACCAGCCAGCGGGAGAAACGGCTGGGATCCCCAGTGGATGGAGAGAGCCAAAGCGTCCTACATCCCACCGTGTCTGCGTCAGCGTTCTGGTCGTGGCTCCAGGTGGCCCAGACCCAAGGTCATTACACACGATGCTGTTAACGGCCAATGAGATGCTCCAGTGTCATGTCACGAGGATAACCAGACGTCACTCTACAAACCCAAAATGGCCAGATGTGTTCGAGCCTGCGTCCTGCATCCTGCCCATCCCTCACTTCCCCAAATTCCAGGCCCTCGGGTACAAGAAGCCTCCTCGGCTTCCTTTCTGTCCAACGCTCCACAGCCGCCTGCAAGAACGTGGGGCCCACGCACGCCCCGAGCCCCACACCCCTGCGGGAAGGGCTTCTTGCCAGGCACCGGGGGGCCTCGGCAGGGGGCACTGTCCTCACTCATAAAGAGCTTTCGACCCTGGTGGGAGACGGCTCTGCACGTCTCAGTGCGGCTGAGGTCACTCGTCATTTGCGGCCGTGGTTAATGTTCGAGGACCTGTGGGACCGCTGTACTTTCCACGGCCTGTCACGTCTCCAGCAGACGCTGAAGACGGAAATCCCACAGCGCTAACCGCATCGCAGACCTCAGAAGTGTGTCTAGTCACACAACAGCTGTCCTTATGGCGTACGTGGAAACGATGGTGTCACTAGAACCCCCGGTCAGCGTAATTCCGTCTCCCCAGCGGGTCGAAGAGTGTGGTAAGTGGGCCACCGTCACTGCCGGACGTCGCTGCACAGACTTGAAAACGTAAGTACTTAGGAAGAGGAAGCCTGTCTTAGTCGCTGAAGTTTGCCCACGTGACGACGTCGTGTGAATTGTTTCCGCCCACGTGACGAAGCGTGGGGCTCATGGAAACGACAAAGAGCAAAGTCGAGGTTCCAGCCGGTGCCCTGAGCGATGAAGAGGACACATTTCACATGAGGCCCGGGACGGTGGCGGGCGGGAGCCTGAGCCGGGCAGGACGGAGTGCAGGACACCAGCTCTCCCTGATTTCTGCGGGGCAGGAAAGGGCAGAGGCCGCGGCCAAGCCGCCGTTTGCACCTCCCAGTTCCTTCCAAGCCCCCCCCCCCCGAACCTTGGAAAAAGGAACATTCCGTGAAGTATAAAAACAAACAATGGAAAGAAACATTCTGGGAAATGGGGAAAGCATGAAGAATGTGGGCGTCCTTCATGCTGCCCCTAATGAATGTGGAGTGAGGAGTTTCCACTGGAATGTTGGTGTTCTGGATGGTTCCAAACCAGCATTTTTGGTGGAAGGACTGTGTAAACACACACATTTACTGTGCTTCCTCCTGACCCCCCGAGACGGGGTCTTGTTTCCACATAAGCTATTCCAATCTCCTGTACATTCTGAGTCTTGAGAATTTGTTAAAAACCCATTTAAGCAGATGAATATTAATTTTTCTCCTACAAGTAACTATGAAAAGTATATTTATTTTTTCCTTGAAAAAAAAATGAGGAGTGAGGACTCCTTCCTTAGGAGGAGCTGTTTTGTGACATTTATTTCATTCTCCCAGAGTCATGATCTTCTGAAAAGCTTATATACCAAATAAGATAAGAAATGTGTGTGCTTTCAACATTAACCTCATTTCCTGAACTAAATTTAAGTCCCACAGCAAAGACGGATTCTTGTTCCTTGAGGGAGGGAACTGTTCAGAGCCCTGACAGAAGCCGGCGATCTGTCCAACCTGCGCTCAGTCGGGGTCTAAGCACCACAGTCACCTCAGGGACAAGCAACGGTCGAGGAGTCGGCGTGGCCCCCACTTGGGTCGCAGTGTCGACAGGCCGTGAACAGCCCTCCCTGAGTCCGGGCTGTGAACGTGGGCCATGCGACGCCAAGACGTGCCCCCAGCAAGGGGTAAGCTCGGGCCTTGTTCAGTGAGGAACGCATAGCTAGAACGTGGGGGCCCGAGGCAGAGATGTACGCCCAAGAACCGTCTGTAACAGCAAGACTGTGCGGACACTGTTCTTCCCCCAAATCATCCAGACCTTCTCTATGGGAATCCAACCTTCAGTTTCAAATCCTGATTGAAATTCTCAATCAGTTGCAAAGATACTTGAGAGAAGCACGTGAACTTCCTGAGTGAGTTCTAGAAAAGTAAGTCCACGCACACATCTCGTCCCTTCCAAAGCCATGGTCGGATTTTGTGGAAATTTGGCGGTGTGGGGGTCCCAAGACCTCACTCATACCCTGCTCCGATGGCGTTCTCCCTCCACTGCGTTCAAGGCGCTTTCCTTAAACGTCCAGACATCAGAACGGGTGTCTGGGAACAGACACCGGGACAACGGGAACAGCACGGAGTAAGGGCACCCTCTACGGCACTCCAAGCGACCCAGCCTTTAGAGGTCCACCGTGCAAACCCGTTAACCTTTCCTCCCTGGAAGCCAACGTCTCTGCTTCCAACTACTTCAAGACTCTTTGGTGTGTGGGTGAGTTTTCTTGAAATACACTCCAGCTTGTTAAATTTTTTTAAGCTGGTGGCCATTTAGTTCACCCTCGAGGCGTGAAATAGTGGCACCTTGCAGCTGCTTGCCTTTAATCTGCACCTGACTCAGAGCCCGGCCCACCGGAAGAGGTGAGGTTGGACGCAGAAGAGGGCCACTGGTCTCTTAGTAAAGCGTGTACCTCGAGGGCAGTCGCACTACTACTCTGAGAGGCGCTGAGCTCGCACACGACAGTCGTAGCTCTCATCTGTTTCTCCTGTTGTAGGGAGTCTCTCCTTGAGCTCATATCGGAATTTACTCTTGCAGAGAATTGCAAGTAATTATTTTTAGTTTATTCTTACACATTGTCACATTTTCTTCATTTGTTTCTTCAATAAGCATTTAAACAACTGTAACAAAACTCTACGTGTATATTAAGCAATACATCCTGCTTGTCAGCAACACAAGGGAGGTAGCGTAGATTTACTTTCTCTGCTCCCTTTCCGCCCATGCCGCTCTGCCGTCGGCCCTGCCTGCAGCTCCCGAAGCTGGAGACATGGGGTCCCTGCGGCATGAATTCTGATGCGGGAGAGTTTACCGTTCAATGCAATGCAATGGAAACGAAGACGTTGATGATGCGGGGACATGCATGCCCTCGCCCAGGAATAAACAAATCACCCTGGGTACGGTCATGGGACACTGCTCACAAGATGGGGGCAGATTCTGGCTGAGTTTCAGAGCTCCGTGAGGATGCAGTGGAGGCGAGAGAGGACGGAGTAGGGGCTGAAGCTGGAAACGTAACCAACGGGCGGGGAGCCCTTTGTGCCAGTGCCTCCTGGGAAGTGGGGACCCGGGGGTTTTACCTGGGGGGGAGCTCCTCTGGGCTGCAGACCAACAGCTGCTGCAGGCACGGGGAGGCGGGGCTTTCCGGCTCACCCTGAGGAGAGCGGGACCTTCTCTTCGTAGGAGCTCGGACTGAACCGTTATCACAAAGTATTGATTTACTTGTAGGACCCAGACGTCACGGCTCTCCGGCCTCCAGCTCGTTCCTCCATCGCTCACTTTGCTAATTGTCCGCCCTTGGATCAGACTTGTTCGGGCTCCCTCTGCGTCCACACCCAGCGTCCCCTCTCCACCTGCTGGAAGGGCCTGCAGGAGAACTTGCCGTTTGGGTCTTGGGGCACGATGTCGTTAATTAGTATTTCTAAGCCTCGGTCCATCTCGTCATGATGATCACAACGCCTACAGCACACGCTGCGGTAAACCAGCGCAACGGTGGGCTAGAACACGAGTCCGGGAGAAAGTCCTGCCGGCCGAGAAGGTGCGCCCGGACCCGTCCCGCCTCCCGCTACTCCTCCAACGGAGCTCAAGGTGCTGCTGGCTTCTGGAGGTGTGAGAACACAAACAGAAACTCCCAGAGAACAGAGGTGCGATTCACCACAGGAAAAGCTTGGACCCATCCAAGACAACAGGTTTGAAGTCTCAGGATGATATTTCTGATTGAATTCCAAAAAGGGTCGGAAGTTTAAATGTTCCCAACATAGTAAAGGCTCAAAATCAAACAAATGGACCAACAAACAACCCCACACCCTCTCACATTTTTCCAACTCAGGTCTTTCAAAACGCTAGCTGAGGGGCAAAACAAAACAGAGAAAATGTGTTTCCCTTCAAGAGATGTTAAAATAAATATGTAATAATTTCTTGGTCAAAGCTTTCCTTTCCCAAGATAAAAATAATTTGAAGTCACATATGATAGCTATTAATGCTGCCTTTCCACCCCGGGAAGCATGGTATTTTTACACGCTTCCGGAGGACGGGTGGGAGTGGACGCTCAGAGGAGGGGGGACCGAGAAGGACCGCAGGTGCCCCCGAAGGTCTGTGCCTCCCCATGGAACAAGGGTGGGGTATGCAGCCCCCTCTGTCTGGAGTCGGCTCCATCCACCACCTCTCCCGGGACAGAAGACCCCGCAACGTCGTCCTCTAACAGGGGGTCTCCCCACCCTGTGCCCAGCACCACGCGCTGTGGGCCCGGGTGACCGCGATGCCGCAGAACCCCGAGCTGTAGCCATCTGACCCCGGCGTTCTGCAGCGCCGCGAGCCGCCCCCAGGGCCCCCGTGTCCTCGCCACAGCTACCCACTTCCTCGTTCGCCTCAAATGGGTGTTGTCTTCTGTGGCTGTCACTGAGAAGGCCCTTGAGACACCCACCAGTCCGGGCCCGGGAAGTCGAGAGGCCAGAAGTGTGGCTGAGCAACACGGAGTCTGGGAGCAAGTTCAGGTTCTCAGAGAGGTCAGAGGGCGGAAAACACCTGCGTTTACCTGGAGGCACCGTGCGAGGACGTCCCCGCCCAAGGAGACAGCACAGCGAGCCCCGGAGGGTTGTGTTGGCCCCAGAGCAGCTGCGAATTTAGGTCTTCGGTCACGTCCTCACACGATACCGATGAAAACTGTGGTTTCCAGGCATGGTCTAGAGGAGTCACGTATGATTATAGAGTCCTGCTGTCGTACAGACTGTGAGGTAAGATCGGGTAAAACTTTGTAGTAGCCTAAAGAAAACTGTAAAATGCATTTCTCAAATTAATTTGTCGAAACATCTCCAGGCCAGTCCACCTCCCTTGCCTGCTGCCGTCCTCGGCGGGGCTCCCTGAGCTCTGGGATTGCCCCCACCTCCAGGCCGCGCGTCCGTCCCTCTGCACCCCTGCAGGCTCGTCGGACGGGTCCAGCTCACCCCGTCGTTCAGATTCCCAAGACGTCCTCCCTGACCCCAGCTGAGCCCCACGCACCCTCCCCCGACGTGTCGCACCCCAGCACTCGTCGTGACTTTGGCTCCGGATTCCAATCACCTGAGGAGATGTGGACGCTTGTGGCCCCTCCCTCATGGTTTCAGATTAAGTTTCTGCACCGGCCCCATCACTGGCTTATCTTTCTAGAGCACTTAACACCGTCTGAAGTTACTTACAGTGATTCCAGGAGAGCATAAAGTGTGTCTGTCTTAGTATCCCTGGATCCCCAAGCTGGACCCTTGGACACGGCTGATACAAAGTCGGCGCTCAAGGAGGATCTGCTGAACGAATGGAAATTTTCCTCCGGACATAACTCTTGAACAAAGGACCGTCTGTGTAGAAATAGAAATGTGTCTGCTGTGGAACCCCCCTTCCCCTCTCTCCGCTGACCCTGCTCATTGCAGTGCACAGCCCTTAGCTCCAAGCCCCGTGGTTACGTGAGTGTGTTTGCCGGATTGCTCTTACGAGATGCGCAGAGAAAACCGTATCTGGGGGCGAAGCGTGGGGAAATGGTGGAAACTGTACCACCTTGGGTGGCTGGAAGGTGTGCGGTGAAAAGACAAATGAAAACAAAAACCTCTGTAAAACGTATTTCTCAACTACTTTGGACAAAGTAGTTGACAAAGAAGCTTTCTCGTGTAGTTTCTCTTAACAATCGACAGAGTTAGAATCCTCAGGAACACGTTCTAGAACGCGCCGTTTAGGATCGGGCTGTGGAAGACGGTCAGGCGTGAGAGACGGAGCAGAGTCGTTGCCTGAGAGGGTCTTCTCTTTGGGGAACAGTGTTCATGCACCAGAAGGCTTCCTGGCCACACGAACCCTGCGGCAGGCAGACGGGCGCGCCCTGGGGAGCAGGGCAGGCCCCCGGCAGAGCAGCGCAGCAGACCCGGAGCTGCTCGCATGTTAACGGGGGCTGCGTGGGGCTCACGGCTTGTCTAGAAAACCAAGGCGGTGGGTAAGATCAAGAAGTAAGCGCAGACGCAGCCAAGGTCACCTTGTCAAGCGAAATCCTGCCCTCGGCGCTCACGTACTGCACAGCTCTGCCCAGGACAGCCCTGCCCTGCCCGGCAGCGGAGCTCCCTGGAAACCCTTGCACACACACGGTTCCCCACACACGCGTTTGCACCCCCAGCGGAAACTTACCCCGGGTGTTCACACGTACGGCGCGGTTTAACTGGCAGAGAACAACTTCCTGCATTTCAGGTGGACAGGGGGATGTCTCAGCATCACCACAGTCCCCACACCGAGTGCAGGGACACGTCCATCCCCTCCAGATCTACTCATGCTTCTGGCAGTGCCTCCTCCCACTCCGGCTGCTCCTGTCCCTGGTCCCAAGGACCACAACACCTGTCACTTTGCATAAACGGAGTCACGCAGCTCATACTCCCTGCAGCCTGGCCTCTTGCAGTCAGGAAGACTGTTTTCAGATCCAGCCATGTGGTGACAGTCATCATAGTGTATCTCCTGTGACTCCCGGTGAGCCTGCCATCGTACGAGACACGGCCCTCACCCATTCCGCTGTGGGCGCCCGTCAGGGCTGTTCCAGCTCCTGGTTTTTACAAACGAGGTTGCTGTGGGCAGGAGTCTGCAGGTCTCTGCGCAGACACACGCCCTCATCGCTCTCAGTTACACGTCTTGGGTGGACGGTGCATTATACGCTTTGGACTTTAAGAACTTCCAGACTGTTTGTTTTCCCCGCCGTCACCCGTGAGAGTTCCTGTTGCCCCACATCGCAGCCAACACTCGTGTGGCGGGTCTGTTCGATTCCAGCCATGTGACAGGCTCTGCTCCTCGCTGACCAACGATGCTGAATTATCCCTTGAAATCCACTTATCTTCTCTGAGGAAGTGTCTGCTCAAATATTTTGCCCATTCTTTATTGGTTCTTTGTTTTCAGATTGATGAGCTTCTATATATTCTGCTGTAAGATTTTGTCAGACACGCGACCCACAAATGTGTATCTTGTCATTTCATTTCCTTGATATTTTCTTTCAAAGGGGATCTTTAATTCTGATAGAGGCTTCTTTTTGTCTGTTGAATCTTATAAATTGTTTTTAACCCCAAGTATTAAATGTTTTCTCCTACATTTTCTTCAAGAAGATTTACAGTTGTAGTGTTAACATTGAGTTCTAACCAAAATGGCAATACCCCCCCTTAGAAAGAATTGTTTGAGACATTCTCAACTGTAATGTTTAATATTTTTTAAAAATTAAAACAAAGAAAATTAGCTAAAGTAGCTTGAGATTTGGAATCAGCTTTTGGAAAGAGGAGACAACTGATGTTTTCATAAATCTGTCCCTCACGTCATGGCAGGGTCAGCCCTTCCATCCCCAGAACCCTGGTTGTCTGTGTCCCTGACCTGGGAAGTCCTCCCATCCTCCCCACCGTCCCTGCTGTTAGCACGTTCTCATCCACCCTCTGTGTTCCCAGGGCTCCGCACTCTGCCCTGTGACAGCTCCTGTAATCGAGGAGGGTGGGGGGGCTTATTACAGAATTTCCCAGACCCATAAGGCACGAGCAACACCCGTCGATGGCATGCCGGCTGGGGCCAGCGTGGCTGTGCTGTGACCCCCCCCCCCCCCCCGTTCAATCCCAGCTCTTCCTGGAAGACTATATGCTGGGAATTTCGTTGTGCAAAGGAGTTCCCGTGCATTCCCACACGTTCCTGTGCAGTGCTGCGTGGGATGAATGAACAGAAGCCTATCATTTTCGTTTCTCTTGTGATAAAACAGCATCTGAAACGTGTGAGGCTCACAGTACGTGTTTGCTGAACAAATGAGTCAATAAACGCTGTGTGATCAAGTAGATTTGATTTCTTCTTTTCTATTTTCTCGAGAACTCTCCAACAGCCTCCCCCCTCGCTCACGGACGGCTCAGCCGCGCTGATCTTGAAGCCCCTCTTCACCCAACGAGGGCTCTACGGGAACAGCGTGGGGCGAACTCGCTGCCGCCATGTTCCCATCCTCGGAGAGCGTCGTGCTTCTCCCGGAGACACTTCCTGTGTGCACGACACGCTAAACAGCCTCATCTCAGAACACGAACCTCCCCTGCGTGCAGTGCACACACGGACAGGTTTACAGCTGTGCTGGTCACTGGCTTCTCGCTCCCCAAGATGACCCAGTGGGACACCCAGCAGCCAGAGCTCCCAGGACAGGGTCTCCCTGCCCCCAGGAGCTTGTACTCCAACGCCAGTGATGCTGTTGAACTATTAGTATTCCATGCGTACTGTGGCCTGAAAAAGTTTGGGAAACTTCACCACTAATACTGCAGCTACAGTAAACATGGTTTCTGTGTTGGGGTGCTTTGGTGAAAGCAATAGGAACGGGCTTATTAATTTAAAAAAAGAAGATAGTGTATTTGTAGAAGATGAGGAGCTCACAGAACTGGCTGTTCCGGACAAGAAAGCTCAAGACTTCAGTGAAACTGGAAACCACAAGAACAAGATCAGAGCAACAGAGGCCGTTAGAGTCCTACAACCACGTCCTCGTCCTGGGTCTTCTGGCTGCAGAGTAAATCAGAGACGGTCCCCCTGACCCAGCTCAGGTCTCACTTGATTTCCCAGGAGTTTCCTCCAAAGACCTGTGTGAGGGCGGGAGC
The DNA here is from genome assembly GCF_010015895.1 of Lontra canadensis. NCBI lineage: Eukaryota > Metazoa > Chordata > Mammalia > Carnivora > Mustelidae > Lontra > Lontra canadensis. Next base: position 7,026,562 of record NW_022631091.1, read on the forward strand.
CCATGGAACCTTCCAGCTTCTGCAGAAGTGAGGGCGGTGGCCGAGATCTACGCACCCGCCGAGAATATAAAGCAATCGCAGTGCTATGTGGGAGAAGCAGTGAGTGCCGAGTGACTGAGAAAAGCCAAGGTTCTGGGAAAGGGAAAAGCCGGTAAAATGTTCTGAGAATGCAGAAGTGGAATTAGTCCCTGTTGATCACAGACATGGACTACAACGTCACAGGCCAGCGGCTTTCCTGGAGGGGGGAAGGAAGCGCAGGCAGGGCAGGAGGCGTGCAGGTGTGAGGGCGGCTTCCCCGTGACACCCGTCCTGGACCAATGGCTCACGCGGACTGCTCGAGCAGATTAAATGGTGCCTGCCTCTTCCCTCACCACCCCTCGGGCATCCTTCCAGAAGCTGCACACTCAATCCCAAGGGAAAGAATTTCCTGGACTAAGGGGACCCACCTTCCATCGAGAGGCATGTTCAGAAGCAGCAATTAGAGAAGATTGAAAGCCTCACATGAGGAAAGAGCTGGACGCTTTCTATGGAAACTAAGTTGGACTCACACAGCAGAAGTCCGGTCACCTGTGATACTGAAGAACAAGGCACGTGTCAGAAGCCGCGGCTGCAGCTGCCCAGCGGATGCTTCAGATGATGTCGCCTCCCCGGGCTGTGTCTATACCCAACAGCATAGTCCTCTCTCATCTTCCATACATGTGTTCTGAGTTTTAGGGAATTTTACGGATGTTGAGCCACTTACTTTTTTTAATATATTGTTGTTAAGTAGTAATTTATTTTTCTCTAGCAAGATCCTATACAGTGAAGGCAATAAAACCTATATAAAATAAAACTGACATACAATAAAAGTAGTATTGTACACAAAAAAAATGGCAAAGCCTATGCAGATGATTCCTCTTTCATTAGGTGGCATAAGTGTAAGAAATACTGGCTGTGAATAGCCATTATTTACATATTTTTTGTTTCTTCCTCTTTAACACATACTATGTGGGAACATCTTTCCCGTATAAGAGGAAGAGGTGAGGGTCCCGTCATTCGCACATAATATGTGTGGTTTAGAAATCTGTAGGCATGGCACGGGGTGCTGCAGGGTCTAGTCTGGTCAGTCAGGATGGCTTAGGGTCCTGGGGTAGCCAACACCAGCCTTCTGCCCTGGGTCCCCGTTGTCGTATGATTTGGCATAGTAAAGGAGGAGGGTAATATTTTGAGAAGGCTGAAAGATTATCTTATAAAACCACGGTGTAAGTGTTCTCACTGAATTGAGCTTGGAAACTAAGAAAATGGGTCAGTGTAGCATGAAGGGTGCTCAGTCTGTGAAATGAAATTTAAGACGGAGCACACGGGCTAACCCAGACTTCGGACCAAGGGATGAGGAAGAGGTGGTGTTAACCGTGACTGTGTGAGGTCTGTCTAACACCAGACACACAATCCATGCAAGGAAAAAAAAAAAAAACAATAAATTGGCTTCATCAAAATTCATAACCTTTGCAAAAAACAGCATTAAGAAAGTATAAAGAGAAGATAAGATCGTATGGGATATATGTGCAAATCTCTTAAGTGGCAGAGGACTAATATACATCATACATAAAGAACTCTCAACACCCAACCATAGGAAAGAAATCAGAAATCGAATAAAAAATGAACAAATGATTTAAACAGGGACTTTACTGAAAAAGACAGACAGGTGAAAATAAACTTGGAAAAAGTCTACATATTATTGCTCATTAGGGAAATGCAAATTTCAAAGCACAGGGTACCAATGCATGTCTATGAGAATCACACACATACACACACACACACACACACACACTCACACCAGTGCTGGTGAGCATACTACCTTACAGAAAACGTATAACTCAGAATTAAATATGATTGCTGGCAGGAACACAAAATGGTTCCAGAAAACACTTTGGCATTGTCTTACAAAGTTGAATATATGCTTTCAAATGAGGCAGTGATCTCACACATGTTCACACTAGAGAAATGAAAACTTACAGTCACACAAAACCCCACATATGAGTTTTTATAGAAGCTTTATTTATAAAAACTAGAAACTGCTCGAATGCTCTTCAGTGGGTAAATAGAATAGTAGTTAGTAAGAAAAAATAATGAACAGTCAATCCATGCAGGGACATGGACAGATAAATGCCTTATGCCAGGTGAAGGAAGCCAGATTCAAAATGGTAGACTCCATGACTCCGTTTTTGTGAAATTCAAGAAAAGAGAAAACTCTAGCAATGTTGACAAAAATTGGGACTCCTCAAGGGTTAGGGGTGTGGGTACAGTTTTATCCTAAACTATCAGCATGAGGAGATTTTTAACCGGTCAGAGAAATACCTTGATAGTGGGATTGAGTTATGCGCCTTTACCCAAGTCAAAACTCAGAACTTGACACCAAAGTAAGTTAATTTTGCTGCATGCAAATAAAAAGTAAATTTAAACGACAAAAGGGTAGGTAGAAGGATATTTGAAGCAAGTAGACGGCACTTCACATAAGCAGAAGTCTACATAAAATGCAGTTTCCAATGGCGTAAAGTCGTTCTCAATAAAACCACTGCCAGGACGTGCCTGAGACACGGCCTACGTTGCCGCTGCCCGCGTGACTGAGACGTCTGGCGCGTGTGACTGTTCTGCTGAGTGCTCGTGAGGGGTAAAGAGATGATCCAGACCCAGCTTTGCCGACCGCCCATCCAGGCCCGCACAGCCCGCTCCCGCCTTCCCCGCCCCAAGCTGGGTCTCCTTGAACCTGGGCAGGCGCTTTGGCCCGGCTCCCGTGAGCCTGCGGCCCGCCTTGCCGGCTCGCTGCCGTCTTGGTCAGTACCACAGAGCCCCGAGGGAAACGGCAGTGACCGGGGAGCCGCCGAGAGGTGACCTTCAAATGCCTGCGTGTTCGCGGTGTCCACACCGCGGCTGCTTCCCCGCGGCCAGCCATCAGCGCGTGCGGCGGCCTCCCATCGGCCGGTTGAGGCACCGGGTCCCCCGACCCGCCCGCACAGGCTGGGCCGCAGCCGGGGAGCCTCGGTGAGGTTCTGCCACACATGGCCGTGACCCAGGCCGGGCAAGCTCTGTCTCTGACCACCGAGGAGGACCCTGCCTCCTCCCTGGCGTTTCAGGGGTTTAATATTCAGGGAAATTTTGGACTTTTCTTCAACAGGAAGCGCCTCTCTTAAACACGTTTTTTTTGGTTTGTTTTTTGGGTTTTGGTGGGTTTTTTTGTTTTGGTTGTTTGTTTTTTTTTTTTTTTACTTTTGTTCGGGTTTGATTTGTTTTCACTTTACATACATAAAGTTTTATTTTAGTTTTTAAAATTTGGGACCACTTCCCTGATGGCCAGGGAGCCATTGTCTTCAGGGGAGGAGTACTGAGGACAAAGGCCACAGGCAGCCTCCGACCGCTGCCTTCTCTCCACACCTTGAACGTCAGTAGAAGCCCCAGTGGGCAGGACTCAGGGAAGACGCGCTGTGCCCCGATCTCTCCTGATGAGGCTCCGAACCACGAGTGGGGGTCAAGGTCGTTCTTCCCTCGGAAGGCCGACCAGCACCGCAGTCCTCTGCGGGCACGGAGGGCTGTGTCTCTGCAGCACGAACGGGTGCGGTGGGGAGAGTCCAGCGCACAGCGGCGGCGGGACCAGTGTAGGAACCCAGGCGAGTGTTCACCCCGGAGGCAGGGGCGTCCCGGACACTCAGGAAGTGTTCACGTGTTGGAGCGTGAATGACAAATTACCATCAATTCTTGAAATCTGAGATTCGCCAGAATCCCACCTGTTCGAGCTCTCCTGAGACGGGCCTGACGCGCCGCGCGACCCAGACCCTTAGTCCCGGCGCGGGAAAGCTCAGGGCGCACGCAGGGCTCTCTCAGTCTAGCAGATGACTCTTCAGTCCTGAATTTTGTCGTTCTTCTGTGATTTCTTCCTTCCGTTTTTCCTGGTCTGTGTTTCTGGAATGCCAGGTGCCCTGAGAGCAGTCCTTGCTCCCAGGTCCTCCCAGCCTTCTGCTCCGCGTTTCCTCTCTCTGTCCCTCCCGTGCTCTCTGGGAAGTCTCATCTGCGTCAGCTTCCAAACCTCCCAGTCAGTCCTTCATTCCCAAGAGCTTTTCTGTTCTTCCTACACATGTTCTTTAAAAATAACAATGTCTTGTCTCATCTCTTATGAAAAGCAGGCTTTTTAATGCTTTCTTCTTCCTGAAAGGTCTGTTTTCTCCAAGCTATTTGCACATGTTGGCCTCTGTTTTCATGGGGTTCTTCTCCCAAACATCGCACAGGTAAGCAGCCTTTCCGTTTCAGGGTGATACCTCCTGGCCCAGACCCTCAGCCAGACGGGGACACACGGTCCCCCACCTGTCTGCCATGCCCATTGCCCCCACATCCCAAATCCATGGTTGACACACCCTCCATGGTCCTGGGTCAGTGACCCCTGCTGCCTGAGCCATGCCCTGTCCTTCTCTGTGACCCTCATTGTCGTGCTTTGTCTGCCCGTCCTCATTCCAGCTCCTCTGATCCGTTTCCCTGCTTCCACTGGGACCTTCCCGGAATCCCAGTGGGATGATGTCATCCTCCTGCCTAAGCCTACAAAGGCTCTGTGTGGCTCTCACAATGTGGAGCACCTGCCTTAGGTCAGAGCACGAGGGCCACAACAGCCTGGTCCCCTGCCCCAGCCCCATCCACACCCCCCGCCCTCCAGCAGCACCAAGGTCCTCGCCTCTCCCAGGACAGAGCTGCTGTCTTACACAAGACGACTTCTGTGAGCAGAACCGCTCTCTACAGTGACACTTCCTGATCGCCCAGATCGTGATGGTGGGACAACCAGGCTCAGGAAGGGACCTTCTGACTGAGGGAAGGTCACTCCCCTCTTCCTGAGGGCTGTAACCTCGCAGCCTGCTGCAGGGACATCCCTGAGCCCCGCTGAATTTCTCTGCGTCACTGGTTTTCTGCGTGACGACTGTGGCCTGTCGTGAGTCTTTTGTTCTCTTCCTGGGGCTCTGAGAGATTGTCTTACCTTCCACCTGTCTGCTCTCTGGGCCCGTATCCCCCTCTCATGAGAGAACCTAATCTGCCTCGCCCCCCCCCTGCCCCCACGACGGCCCAGGCTTGCTCCCAGAATGAGCTTACTCTGCAGAACTTAATGAACTATGGTTTGGAGAATAGCCCATGAACGAAGGCATGGCTTCCCCTCGGAACCTGCAGTCAGGTGGCTCTCCCTGCACCTGCCATGTCCAGATGGGAAGGTCCAACTGTCCGTTGTGGCCTGTTTGTTCTGCCTTGTCCCTGAGCGGTTATCTCCAGAGGCAGGACGGATGGACAGAAGCAGGGCAGGACACAACAGCCCACTTCTCTTTCCTCGTCAGCCCCTGCCAAGGCCAAGGGTAAGCCCACGGCCCTGCTGACAGAGGAAATTTCCATTACTGGTGTGGCAGCCAGAGAACACAGGACTGCGGAAGGGCTCCACGGGCCTCACCCCGGGGCAGTGATGGACGGTGATGAACAGTGTGCCCGAGACCCTGGGCTAGCCGGCTCTCCTCCCGGGTCTGAGCCTCCCACCTGGGCCTGCCTCTCCCAAAGAGGGGTCAACATGAAGACTCAGCTTCCCGGTGCGACATCTGCAGGGCTGCCTTGGCCGGCACCAGAGAGGTCCCAGCACTGTGGGGAGGCCGCGCTCGTGAGGAATGCTCCGGGAAGGGTCCCGGCATTCTGCGGTCTGCACCCGCACCACCCATTCTGTCCGCACCCTGCACGGCCTGTCTTCGGCCTCTGAGTCTCTGTGCCCATCCCACAGGGACAGGGGTCACATTGGATAAGCCTCTAGCATCACTGAGAGCAACCCCACCCTCACTCAGGACCTCTGCAAAGATCCTGCTTCCAAATGAGCTCCCACTCATAGCTGTGGGCGTAGGATTCCTACCCGATCTTTTCTGGGGCACAAGTCAACACAAGGCACTGGCTCCCAAGCTCCCAAGCTGTGAACTCGTGACACCACGCTGACCCGCGAGACCAGCGAGGCCTCCACTCCTCCCTCTGTCTCCTGCCCAGCACAGCAGCCACACAGTACCCGTGACGAGGGGCTGGTGAGCCCCGGGTGCAGAAACGGTGTCTATGGACACAGCAAGGATGGCTTCTCAGCGTTCTTGTGCGCACGGTTGGCCCTACAAACCAGCAGGCGATTTCCCACAGAGAATGGTCCTACTTGTTCAAGCCTAGGTGCGCAGGGTCCTCGTACCCGGAGTTGCTCTAACAAGTCGACCAGGCTGTTCCTTTACACTCAATGCACATGTGTGGGCAGAGCTGGGAGGTGGGAGTCTTCCCATGTAGAGAGAGGGGCGCACTTGGGGCCGTATCTGAATTAGAAGAGACGGTTCTGGTGCATGTGGCCTGAGGGAAATGACAAAAGTGTGATCCTCGAAAGAGACCAATGTGAGGACGAGCGAGGTCCTCCTCAGGAAGAAAACAGCCGCTGACGCGCACATACTTTCAAGTAACGAAATGAAAGACATTTAGTCTCTAGACTCATGTTGGCTGTTTCTGAAAACCTTGCTGGAGGACGGGAAGTAGTGACACAGGGCGCATGGTTTGTTTTCATGGAAGAATTTGGTTGGAAGACCTCGCTGCACCCCACAGCCCGTGTTCAGCTTCCAGAAGGAAAACCTGTGCTCCTTACAGCAGGTCACAAAGCCTGGTGAGGCCGACGCAGACAGACACCCACGATGGCCAAACCCCGAGCCCCATGCTGGGTCAGATAATTTGCCTCGAGGAGGAGCACACGTGGGGTGGCGGGCTGTGGACATGGTGCAGCCGTGAGCCCGGACAGGATTCAGGGCACGTTTTCTTGGGAACATCCTGGAGGCAGATCTGGTCTCCCTCGGGGGTGCTGGTGACTGTCCCTCCGTCTCAGCCTGTCCAGTCCTCGATGCACTGAGCTCAGTGTGACCCCTCAGGTGAGGATCTATAAGATCGGGAGCACTGCTCACGGGGTCTCTGTTGGGAGGGGCTGTGTGGAGGGACCCTGACCAGCATCTTTGTTGTTCATTGCCTCTGCAGCGACCCCAGGCCCAGGGGCCTCCAGGAGCTTGGCTTTCAGACCCGTGGCCTGGACCCACAGTCCTCGGCCCAGGTGCTCAGCACTGCCAGTGGCCATGGCAACGGCACAGTCTACTGTGGCTGGTCCTCGGCCTGGAACTCTCTTCTTATTCCCAGACTGATAGGCTCCAGCTCCTGCTGAACCCTTGCCATCCATGAGCCCAATATCCTCCCAAGCAGCCTTCCCGCAGAGCTTGCCAGCACTGGGGTCCCCCTGTCCTTGCTGTGATCACCCGGACATCATCAACTCCGGCCTCGTGGTTCAGCGCCTGTGCCGCGGAGCTCAGCACGTGGGAGACCAGCTGACCACGGCCGGGGGGAGGGACACAGGGGGTGGGGCCCAAAGCCACACCGCACACACCCCGCCCGGACGTCCGCTGCTCCTGACTCCTGGTGGCAGAGAGGAGGTCACGGGTTCCACGGATAAAGCTTTACAGGAACCCAGCCGTGCTCACTGCTTGCCCTCGGCAGCCACGCTGAGGTGCTGGCCCCGGAATGGAGCTGGGATGAGGGTCGTTCCAGCCGGCAGAGCCCACACGGCTCCCACCGGGCAGCGTCTGGGGCAGCAGCCCCTCGCCGGGCTAGCTGTCGGGAGGTCTGCCGTCTCTCCCATCTGGCTCAGAGGCGCGTACTCGGCCCAGAACTGAACCACAGTGACTTCCCTCCGTCAACAGTACAAATATGTGTTCTCTGCATGGGGGCCAGTCCTCAGAGAACCCTAACGAGTGTCTTGTTGGCCCCTCACCAAGACCCTGTTTCTCAGGAGTGACAGGTCTCTTATTCCCATTTTCCAGAAGAGGAAATCTAGGTCTCAGGGCTCCAGGAATATAGGGCCTGCCCGCAGGGAGCAGCCACTGCGGGCGAAGCAAGGAAGGCAGAGCTGGAGGGGACAGGAGAAAGGCCCAGTGGCTGCCACAGAAACTCTGACCCCGGGAGCAAGGCGGCTGAGAGTCAGCCCGTGATGTGTTGGCCGGGAAGGCACCTGTACCTGACCTTGTCTGTAATGGTCCACGTAGCGACAGGTTTGTGGGAGACAGAAACCGGCGCCTCACACTGCTCACGACTGCACTGCCCCTGTGGTTCCTTCCTCACTCCTGCCCGCTCCGTAGAAGCGGGGGGCCACCAAGCAGGTCTGCAATTCCCTCCAGGACAGGGGGATCCAGAAAAGGAGGGGCTGGGAGTCATGTATGTGTGTGCATGTGTGAGTGCACACATGTATATGTGTGGACATGTGTGTGGACGTGCGCGCATGTGTGTACGTGTGTGGGTGTGCCTGCAGGTATGTACATGGCATGTGTGTGCACACGTGTGTGGGGTGTGTGCAGGCATGTGTGTACATGTACACGTGTGTGGTGCATGTGTGTGCAGGCGTGTGTGTGGTATGTGTGCACGCATGCTCATGTGTGCAGGTACACTGGTGTGTGTGCATGTGCGTGCATGTACACTGTGTGGTGTGTGCAGGCATGTGTGTTACATGTGTGTGCAGGCATGTGTGTGCATGTATATGTGTGTGAAGGCATGTACATGTGTGTCTACATGTGTGCATGTACGCATGTGTGGGGTGCGTGTGTGTGCATGCATGCACGTGTGTGGGCACGCATCTGTTTGTGCATGTACACGTGTGCAGGCATGTACATGTGTGCACAGATGTGTGTCCAGGTACACACGTGTGGAATGTGCGCAGGCATGTAAGTAACGTGTGTGTGTGCGCATGTGTGTGAATGTACACTGTGGGGTGCGTGTGTGTGCAGGCATCTGCTTGTGTGCATGTGTGTGTGCAGGCATGTGCTTGTGTGCATGCGTGTGTGCATGTGTGTACGTGTGTGCACGCATGTGTGTGCATGTACACGTGTGTGGGGTGCCTGTTTGCAGGCATATACGTGTGTGTGTTCTTCCCTTTCCACTTGAGGTGCAGATTTAAGCCCCAAGACTAAACACCTACGACCACTCTTTTTAAAAGGCCACTGACCGTAATTAGCAAATAGCCATAAAAGTCAAGGCTCAGTGGCTTCTGGGTGCAGTCCCGACGGTCCTGCAGACTCGCCGACAGGGCCGGATCTGTTAGCTTCTGTAGAATCGCACGCAGCAACTCCTGCACACACCTCACAGAGTTTGCATCGGTATCCAACAGACTCAAAGCAAAACACGGAAGGAGCCCGGAGCACAGTCTGCAAACGTGAGGACGACACTTGATCTCAGATTCACCATTGGACGTGCTTGGTTGGGTGCTGACGGACCAGGCAGCACACAGCTTACCTCCAGCGGGTGCTGGTTTCAGGAAGCACTTCTGTCCACCAAAGCCTGGAAAGATGTTCTGAAAACCCGCAGGCTGTGCCTTACAAGCGCTTGGGTGTGATCTGGTGTGACTCCCACTGTGACCACTCTCACTGAGGGCCAATCTGTTCACAAGGAGAGGCCCCAAGACCTCGAACACGGACTCCCCTGCAGACTTCCGGCTCTGATGCACTGTGATGACATTACTCTGTTAACAGTAGCATCCAGTTCCAGGCTACCTGCTCCAGGAAATGAGCCGAAATCCCACAGGATGAACGTTCTGAAGCCCTGATAGGCCAGCGTGAGTTAGGGATGCGGCAAACTTCCTGAGAGCGGGACTGCGGGGTCTCTGCTAGGGAAATGGTGGCCCCTGGGGTCACTGCCAGGTGGTTCAAGGTAGGGGTCTGCTGCGGCTCCTTCTGTCCCGGCTACATGCCCCCTCATTCTGATCGGGGGTCACCCTGTCCCTTCTCTGCACAGTGAGCTCTGCTCCCAGCGTCGGATGAGAAGAGGACGGCCTGTGCACAAGCCGGGACCGGAGTCCAGGTGATTCTCGCTTTTGAAATGCTTCTGATGTTGACACAATCTTGGGTTACTTAAGAAAAAACAACATTGCATACTTTTCCACTGAGGTTTCTCCTTGCGCTGCAGAATTAGGCTGATGACTAACATCTGCTCCCAGGACAGGCTGTGTCGGCCTTCTGTGTGGTTTCCAGTGACACCCCAGTGAGCAGGCAGTTAAAGGGAGGCTCACAGAGCAGGACCGGTGAGTGGCCTCTGATGCCTCACCAGGACAGCAGGGTCCAGTCTCAGAAGCGTGGTGACAGATGCCCGTTGTCCTCTTCTGGGGAGCCCGGTCTGCTCTGGTCGACCTTGCGCACGACGTGAGCAAATGGACATTGTGGGGTCTCCAGGTGCTGGCCACGTTGACAGGTGCACAAACCCAAACACAAATCCCACCAAAGGCACCACGAAACCTAAGGAGTCGTTGCTCAGAAGCACGGTGATGGACATAGTGGTCCATTCTGATAGAAGTCTGATTCTATGTCTACCAGCCCCAGTGAGCCTGACGTGCACACGCCCAGTGCAACTGCTTGCCTGGGCAGAGCTGTGCATGCACGGATTCCCCTCCGCAAATGATCGCTGTCCCAGCTCTGCACCACGCATGGACAGAGGCGTGAGCACACAGAGTGAAAGGTGGTTTCTGGAAGGAACTAAAACAGCATTCTGCACGCTGCACTACATCTGCTGGAAGGTACACACATGTGCAGAGAAGGGCCCTAACCTGGACTTGTGGGGCAAGGGGAAGGTACAGCCAGTCAACCCTTAAAGAATAGGCAAGAGCTGCCCTAGAATCCGCTAGATCCCATTCCTTCCCCGCCTGGTTCTTCCCTCCAAAGACCTTCCCAAAGAGACCATCGCATGTGACAAATACATTGGTTCTTCCATGTGACCCTGGCCTGGAATGCCAGCAACCCTTCCATTTCCCCTGGGCCCCCTCTATGCCCACCCCAGCACAGCACGGGGGCTCTCAGAGTCCTTAAGGTCTCTTCCCGCCAACAATGGGTCCAGCTCCTACCAAGTGCTGACCTTCAGGATGCTGACACCACAGGGCAGGACTGGGTGTTGATGGTGATGGGCACCATGTTTCCACCCAACAGCCTGTTGCTGTCCACGTCTGCAAGCCCACGCTGCAGCCAGGCCGAGCAGCAGAGACGGGCGGGATCTCATCAGCGGATTGTGACTGCACGAGCGTGTCTCCTTTCCCCGGTCCAACGTGCCGGCATGAATGTGTCCTCTTCGAGGGCTTGCAAATATCACTACGGACAACCACCAAACTGTCTTCAAAATTAAGTACAAGTTCTTAACAAGATACAAGCATTTCTAGGATGCCAGTACTAAAATAAGGGTCTGCAAAGTGAAGCAGCTTCTCTGTGGGGTTATATTTCTTTCTTTTAGGAAAATATTTTTGCAGTGCTTTTTGCCATGTACAGAGGAGAGACAGTGGGAGCTGTTGGGCATAAATCGGTCTTTCTGTATTATCATTAATAGGCTCAGAAATGTGTAGGAGATGAAGCAGATGGCAGATTCTGCGTCCATGCGAATCCCTTCCTTCCGGACCTTTCATGAAGAGCACACACTGGGTATTAATCTTACAGCCTCCTGTGAGAGTTTAAGTATCTCACATTTTATATAATTCACATTTTGAAAAAACAGAATTCAATTAGCTCATCAGAGAACAAACACATGCCTATTGGGAAATGTGCTTTTTACACTTAAATCAAGTTTAAGGAGAGGATGGAAGCTCACCAGGCCAGGGGCGCGGGAACGGGGCAGCCAGACTCATTCTCTCTGGGGAATTTTAATCCTAAAGACAAAAGGGGAGATTGAGACGAATATAAGTTACTGCTTATATTACAGAGAACCAAACGTCTTGGAAAAAAGTGACACATTCTCCTAACATTCTTTCCGGGGTTCTGCGTTGTCCTTCAGAGCAAGCTGTTTCCCAAGCAGAAGGGAGTTCCTCCCAGAGCTGACTCTCCTCTGTCCACTGTCCCCTGAGCACACGCCCAGAGACAGGCCCAGAGCTGGAGGCCAAGAACTCTGTCCACCGAGCACTCTGGGGACTGGGGACAGTCCCACTCTGCTCTCTCGCAGGGTGGAATTCACGCTTCTCGCCCCGTGTCCTCCCCTTTGCAAGCCCATCTCCCATTTGGGAATGGGGAGCATCATTGTTTGGTTGCGTGCTGAAATTGTACAACGCAAATTTTCCTAAATGAGATTATGAATTTTTCATTGATTAGCAAAAGTTAGTTTATTCCCAGTTCCAGACCATTTTGTCTTACATTTTGAAACACAGAAGTCGAGGGGCCTGGGGGGCTTAGTTGGTTGAGCATCTGTGGTTATCTCAGGTCACGATCTCAGGGTCCTCGGATCGAGCCCCCCATCGGGCTCTCGGCTCAGCAGGGAGCCTGCTTCTCCCTCTCCCTCTGCTGCTCCCCCTGCTTGTGCTCTCTCGATCTTTGACAAATAAATAAAATCCTAAAAATAAAATAAAATGCAGAATTCATGTTTTGAGGAAAGTAACTGCAACATATTCAGGTAGAAACAATGTATTATCTTCTGGAATTGAATATTATTAAAAAAAAATCAGTTAAGAAATTAACTCCTTTGGGAAAAAAACAATTTCTTTGTATTTAATAGCAAATAGAAATTAAATCACAATCACTCACCAAGTGAGTTTATGCAAGGCAGAGAGTTAAGACACCATTTAAATTTCTGCATCTAATTCAGGCACCTTCTGCTCACTCGTGAAGCTCCGTGGGTCCCCATAAACCCGCAGGCGTGGGCACCATGGTCTCCATGGCGGCTCCTCTGGTGGGGGGGCCCATGTCTTCCCGTAGTGTGGGACTTCGTGGACCCCCCCCAACATGCACCCGCCTGCCCAAGGGGCTTCTGTCTGTCTCTCCTGAAGCCTACGGTCACGTTCTATACATTGCTGTGTCTGCCCGGCTGGAGAGAAGGGCCTCTAGCAGGATTCACTGCTAATCCCCTTTCTCTGGAATCCTTGTGCGCTAACTAGTTTGAAAACAGAAGTGACGCCCATTTGTTAACAAACTTAGGAATGTGCCGTAAACTGCGTGGCGGAGACCATGAGATCGGGAGCGGAGGCCGTGCTTGCTGAATCGCCGCCGTACGGACAGTCCCTCTGAGCCCGCGCCGGCTTCGCTTTAGAATGATGCGTGGGTTCATGCAGCAGGAGTCTGGGAGAGATCTGGAGCTCCAACAGCACACACACAGGTCACTAGCCACGGGTCAGGACAGATCTGGTGTCTGATACACTTCAGCATCACTGAGACAAGCAAGAAAACGGTTTCCAAACCTACGTCTGAGGAGCAGATTCTGCAGAAACGTGGCTTGTCAGTCCTACTCCCACGCTGGCCACCCAAAGGCAGGCTCAGCGGCACGTGCCCAGGCCTCTCCGGGCTCACGGGGCCGCGGCCGGAATCCAGGACGTGCCTGCCTGTCCCGAGAGCCTCCCACCTGTGTGGGACGTAGTCTCCCTGAAGATGCAAGTGTAAACCATACATTCTGAGCTGGGCCCAAGAGCTAATCTCTGGGCTTCGTACCCCCAGGCCCATACGGGGCCCCGTAATGACCTTGGCGGGCGCGCCCGGTGCCGATGCGCCCAGGGAACCTGCTCCTTCTGGCTGGTCGGCACGAACCCGCTGGTGAGCAGGAGGCTCTGTCGGCAACTTGCCGCACCGTCCTTACCTCACTGTCTTGAAAGAGGAAGGATCAGCAATTTATGAAAATGCCATGACCAGGTTTTCCTCCTTGAGAAAGGCAATAACCAAGTGCGCATTCCCCACAGGAGGGAGCGGGCTACACCCCTTTCCCCACAGAGCCACCCGCTGCACCCAGAGCTGTGCGGGTCTGTGTGTCTGTGACTCTGTGTGCCGAGTCCAGGGCTGCCCCCCATTAGCAGTTCCGCTGGAGCCCTCCCGAAAGGAAGGGTTTCGGAGTCAGAGGAAAGCTGAAGTTAAGTCCCACATAAGCTACAGGCGCGCCTTGCCCTCCACAGAAGGTGCTCCAGAAGCATCCATGACCCCCGCGGCTGCAGGTGTCACAGGCTGGTCCTCCCCGTCTGGGGCTGAGCGGAGCTGACTTCTTCGTAGCCAACAGCTTCCTTTCCTCTGCAGAAGTGGACCCCCTGTTTCTGGGCCTTCAGGGGGACGCTCCTCCCCCACCCAGGTCTCAAGAAGGCCGTTCCACTCCCTTCCCTCTGGGGCGCAGCCTCCAGACAGAGGCAGGGCCTCACTTGCTCTGCCGTTTCCCTGGGAACCCGCCAGGTCTTTGCGGGATCGCCGCGGCTGACCCGCAGGACAAGGCGCAGCCCGAGCGGAGCCGCTGGAAGGCCGCCCGGGCCGCACCCCACTGCGCCGGCATCCGAGGAAGCGTGCAGACACGGGAAGTCGGGGGCGGGGTGGGTGCCGTGAGCAGGACCCCGAAGCTGGCCTCGCCGGGCTTCCCCAGTTCACAGGTGCTGCTCGTGGAGCAAGGCCCAGCCCAGGCGCGCCTGGGCGGGAGCCAAGGGCAGGGCTGCATGCGGGCACGAGGACCCCAGCCTGCGGGAAATGCCCTCCTGCGCCCACCCAGCGAGCGTTTGCTGAGCGCGCTCCGCTGGCCTCGCGCATGGCTGCATGTGGATGCTCCGTGATCAGACACGCGTTCCTCCTGCCTTCCCCGCGTCCATGCAGGACACAGGGACACAGACCAGCGGCGGCGGAGGGACGAGCTCCGCAGCTGGGAGCCATGGAGAAGCGGCCAGACGCCCAGAGGCCCGCAGACAACTGGAAGAGGAGACGGTGTTGGGAAGGGCTCGTGGGCGGAGGATGCTGAGCAGCGCGCTTGGTGAGGCGGGGAGACCGCGGCGGGGCGAGTGATGCACCGCCGTGCGCGACCCCAGGGGGGGGACAGAAGCCAGACGAGGCCAGCCGGCGTGGGGACCGGGTCCGGACGCAAGGGTCATCATCGCGCAAGAAACAGAAAGCCCCACGGCTCGTGCGCACGGCAAGTGGACACCCCCAGCCCAGCTGCGTGTGGCTCCTGGGGGCGCGGGCGGCGGGTCCCTGCACGCAGCCCCTGACCCGCGTCTGGGGCGCTCTGGCCGCTGGGCCATCGCCGCGGGACCTGTGACCAGCTACCGACAAAGGCAGACGGCGTCATCCTAGTATGACTCTAGCGGCCTCTAGTCCTTGCTTCACGTTTGTCCAGCGTTTTTTAAAGTATATTTTAAGGCAATTTTATTGGGGTGCACTAATATAATTTTATTGGATTGAGAGTAGATACATCTTCCGTGTATCTACCCCCTTCTCCGTTTTCGGAATTTCTTCCTTGTTTGGTGATGCCAGAAATTTCTTTGTCTTTCCTCCCTCTATGTCTGTACATTTAAACAATGTCTCTTATTAAAAAAAAAAAAAAAGACAGCAATTTCAATGCTGGGAGTGAGATTGGAAAATACAAATAAAGCATGATCCCAAAAGGAAAGAAAAGAAAAGCATATAACTAAGTCTTGCCGTTTAAATCCATTGTAACAATTTTTATTAATTAACCCATTAAATTCTCTAATCAAAGCATTAAATAACTTTTTTCCACATACATGTGAAATAATTGAGAAAGAATCCCAAGTTGGCCCATTCCCCATCAAATTTTACTTCTACATGGAGTAGAATAGCCAGTAAACTATGTGCTATTTCATGTTGCTTCTCAGGGATTGAAAATGATGGCACTGATAATAGCATTAGAAACTTTTTAAAAATATGCAACCTTAATGACATCAGAATTTTTTTCTTTTAAAAATTGATTTGACAAAGAGAGAGAGGGAGCACAGGCAGGGGGAGTGGGAGAGGGAGAAGCAGGCTCCCTACTGAGCAGGGAGCCCAATGTGGGGCTGGATCCCAGGACGCTGGGATCGTGACCTGTGCAGAAGGCGACGCTTCACCAACTGAGCCACCCTGGCGCCCCAGTGACATCAGAATGTTTTAGTGTGTGATGTGGGTCACCATAAATTACATCACCAGTTTGTGACGCAGAGTTCCAAGATTCGCTGTCTATGGGCATCAGAATTTTCATGACGTTTTTCAGTTGGCTTTTTGAAGAGGAGCATGGTAGAGTACCCACAAAATAACTTGTATCCTAAAGCTTACTCTGTCAGGATACATGTTTATTAGGGAAACAACGTAAATGTGATTTGCAAGCACGTGTAATGATGTAAAGGTCTGGCTGTGACAGAGGAGTTTTCCTTGTGATTTTAAAGTGGACCGTCACGGTGGCGAGTTGTGGCAGGTCAACGCGCGCGTCGGTGCTGGAGCGGCTGCTGCGACTTTCGGACGCCCTCGCCGCAGCAGGTACGAAGCCTGCGGAGAACACGGAGAAGGCTGCACAGAGCTCTTCCAGGACCTTCCCCAGCAACAGCGTGAACCGCCCCCGCCTCGGCCTCCCCGTCACCCAACCCCACCCCGCTGATGGAGTTCTAGGACCTAGGTGAGGTTCGGTGGGCCGAGGTCCGGAGCCGATGACCAAGAAAGAATTCTTGAGACATCTTTGGTGCAAAATGGTGGTTTATTAAAGCCCGGGGACAGGACCCGTGGGCACATGGAGATGCTGCGCCGGGCATGTGAGGAGTGGCTGGTTATATACACAGGAGTTGGGTAGGTGAGGACAAAGGGGTGTTCAGAAGGGCTATTGGGGTAAAGAAGACTGTCCGGATACTGAAGGCCTGGTTACTATCAAGCCAAGGCCGCTTTCCCTCTAAGGAGGCACTAACATAAAGACAATTGCGGAGTCTCCTGGTGGAATGTCACATTCCTGCTATCAAGCATCCTCGTTAGCGAGATTTGGGTTTAGAATAAATTTAACTTTATTTACTTTTCCTTCTACCTCAGCCTCCTTCAGTTTTGTTTATGGAGGGGAGGGTGACATTAGGGCTTGAGGAACTGAGTTAGGTGCCTCTGGAAATTGTGCTATTGATAAGGTAACTTCTTTGTTGTAAATCTCAAGGACATTTGTAAACCAAGGGAGACTCCTGCCTTGCAGGTTTGTGATCTCTGCAAGTTAACTATTTGTTTCTCGTTTATGGCAGTCGGGGGTGCCTGAGGAGTGTGACACACATTACCGAGGGGAGCGGGTGGAGAGGGGGTGCAAGGTGCCGGCTTTTGCTTTGTTTTCAACCAGCCTCCTGCTCCCTCATCACTGCCACGCCCCGCCATGCCCCCTCCACCACCCTGCCCCCTCCATCACCCTGCCACTGTCACCCAATCCCCCCATCGCCCCGCCCCCCCCATCGTCCCGCCCCTCCACTGCCACACCCCCACCACACCACGCCCCCTCCATCGCCCCGCCCCTCTGTCGCAGGGGTTTTGCTGGAGCGCATCCTTCAGTGATCTCCGCAGAAAAGGTGCAGGGACTGTCCTGGGGTTTGTGCTCGCGGGGCCACAGCTGGACCGAGTGGAGGCCTGCGGGCACGATTACGTCCCTCCTGTTCTGAAATGATTCTTTACCCAAACAGATCTCAGCCAAGCTGAAGTCTGGGGACAAATGTTTCCATCCTCTTACGGCCTTTCTCCTGGTCAGCCGCGTGTCGGACACGCTCCTTTCTCGTGGGAGACCAGGGGACTGTGCCCGAGTTTGCGCCGTTCTCGCTCATTCTGCTCAGTGTTGGGCTGGGCCCTTTCATCTTAAGCACGTGCAGCTCTTCAGTCTCTGAGTTGTTCTGTTTTTGCTGCCGTCCAGATTCTCTGTTCCCCCCACGACCAAGGTGATAAATCTCCCATGATTTCTCAGGGGTTTTTCATGTTTCCCTCTGCCTCTGGAATCTTTCCTTTACTCTCCGTTTCTTCCAGTGGATTTCCCATCTGATGATAATACCCAAGGATATTGTATCTCCAGAGAGTACTATCACCCCGAATGTCACCCCGAATCTCTCTATGAATGGTAATTACAAGTATGTGAAATCCCGCTTTCCTCTACATTCTATGTTTTTGGAGGGGTCATTACTTGTCTCTGCTCCTGTTGGTCTTGTTCTTTCATCTTGTGTGTTTTCTTTACAAGTCTGACCCCGGGGTTTCTGTGTTTGCAGAAGGGACGAGATGATTCTTCTAGGTATTGTGTGAGTTTCTCTCCGCTGCTTCAGAGTAGGTCTGTCCCCACAGTCACGTGATGCTAAGCCCATGAGAAATGCATTAATAGCATAAATATAAATGCACTGATGTAGATAGGCGCACAGAGCCGATTCTCAGCAGATCTGATCCTCCGATTAAGCCCTGAGTTTGTGTATGGGAACAGCCACGCTGCAGAAGGAGCCGAGACGTCCATCAACAGAAGAATGGAGGCAGAAGATGCGGTCCATACAACGGAATACCACTCAGCCATCAGAAAGGATGGCATCATGCCATTTGCAACAACGTGGATGGAGCTAAAGAGCATGACGCTGGGTGAAGTCAGAGAAGCAGAAGTACCCGATTTCAGTCCTATGTGGAATCTAAGGAACAAAACGAAAGACCATAGGGGAAGAGGGAAAATAGGATAAAAACAGAGAGGGAGACAAACCGTAAGAGACTCTTCAGTCTAGGAAACACACTGAGGGCTGCTGGAGGGAGGAATGTGGGGGGACAGGGTCACTGGGAGATGGGCATGATGGAGGACACAGGATGTGATGAGCGCTGGGTGTTGTAGGACACTGATGAGTTATTGAACTCTGCATCTGAAACTGATGATGTACTCCATGTTGACTAACTGAATTCCAATTTTTAAGAAAGTATTTATGTGTGGGGCTGAGCAGATGGGAAACCCATCCTTTGGTGCTGGACCCCACAGTCCCTGGAATGGGGGTGTAGATACCAGAGTGCCTGAGCTCTGTGCAGGGACTAGGGGGTCAGAGGGAGTGGGGGACTCACTCTGCCGGGCCGGAGATCTGCTGAGGAAATGGGTGGGGCGAGTGGGCTGCCTCGTGAGTGGGAGAACTCTGTCCCCTGCAGAGCCCCGAACTGGCCATCCGTGCAGCGGGTGCTGGTGAGGTCTCCGATCCTGCTAGCTGCTCTTGAAAGCATGTCTTAACATAAATCAGCTGACAGGAAACGTCACTCGGTCGTGTGTTCACGCCGTCCACACTGCTAGAGAAACATCGGCCCGTCGCATTTCCTGACTGAGTCGTGGGAGGCGAACGTCGAGAGGGTTCAGTGAAGATCTTCCTAGGGCCGTCACGCGCACCCCACGCACTGGCTGCTGAAATCAGCCCGCTTAGGTTTGTCACGGGGCTTCCATGTTCCCCAAACTGATTCACTCACCGAGTATTTACTGAGTGTCCACTATGCTGGGCTCAACACGGGCTCTGGGGAGACATCTGTGAGGGAAGAAATGAAAATGAACATGCTTGAACCCCGTACAGACTCACAGTCTCGGGGGGAGGCGAGAGGGTAAATGGGGTTGGGAGCAGAAGGCTGTCCTCGGTGGAGAATGGAAAGACTGGTGCCAATAGGGGCCACTAAGAAGGATAAGGGGGATGGAGGGAGGGAGTGGGGCAGGCGGTGGCTTCACAGACACATAGGTCTATGGAGAAGTCACCTGTATACAGACTGGGAACTCCAGGAGCTTGCTGAGGGCAGAGAATTGGGGACCCAGGGTAGCGCCCTAAGTCAGGAGCATCTCTGGTGATTTCCAGAACAGAGCACGCAGAGGCCAGAGGGGAGGTCCAGGACGTCGTGGGGACAGGGCCTCATGGGCCTGTAAGGGCTTCTTCCCCGGACGGCCGATATCATGTGCTCACAGGTTCACATCAAAACAGTGAGGCCACCGTCCGGGCGAGGACGCCTGTGAGGGGCGCAGGGCCTGCCCAACGTTGCAGGGACCACGGGACCAGGGTTGACAGGATGGACAGGATGCTCTCCAGCCATGTCCCTTCCGCCCACCAGCAAAGCACACCAGTGCCACCAGGGTTGGACGACATCAGGCCCACCGCCTGCTAACCCTGCCTCCCTGGGGCCCAGGCCATCAGCCCCCGACCTGATGCCCATGGCCAGAAGGGCTCCCAGGCTTCCCTGCCAGTGCCACATAAAGAGGAGGAGGCGGGTGGCCGGCAGGGAGTCCCCCGGACCCTCCCACCCAGCTGCACCCCATCTCCCTGACTTCCTGCCCGGAGAGAAGCCAGAGAGCCTGTGACCCTGACCCGAGGCCGGCGGTGGGGAAGACAGGCATTCGTCGTGCAAAGTGGAATGTGCTGTGTTCAGTTCATTTCTTCCACTTTGATTTCATTTTTATTTTTTTAGGAAGAAAATTAAAATCTCACATACTAAGTTCTTTTACTGTAATTCCTGGAAATCATTCTGGAGTCAAGGATTTTGGGTCTGTTAGGAAACAAATGCACATTTGGAGACTTCCCGCCGGGCTGGGGCGGCGCCAGCCGACGGGGGCTTCCTGCTGCCAGAAGTTCTGAGCAACGTGGCAGCCACGGCGGCCAGGCCTGGGGAGCGGCGGGGCCTCGGGTGGGAATGGGAGGAGAGCCGGGCTCAGCCGCAGCCTCAGCCTGTGGATACGCGTGTCCGGGGTGCACAGCCAGGCTGCAGAGCCCGCATGGACCCAGGGCCACCTGCGAATTTCCACCGCGACGCCCAGGGGCTGACCAGTTGTTGGGGGAGACATGTCCCAGGCTCGTCGCGTGAGCCGCTTGGCAGCTTGCATGGGGCAGGGGCACAGGGGTCACGGCTGGGCCCCTGGCACGTGATAGTGTGTGAGAGCTTGCCGCGGCCCCTGGTGCCTCTATCAGATGTGGTTTCTGTCCGCCATGCCATGCGAGGCTCAGGGACAGAAGTCCAGAGTCCAGCAGTAGCCCCGGAAATTCAGAGCGAAACTCACTACCAAAGTTTGGAAGTTGTTTAGCAATTAACATTAATGTTTCTCATGGAAATTGAAATTTCAATTTCATGGAAAACAACCCAGCCACATGAGCCGATTTTCCAGAAGTGCATAGACGCTCCCGGAGTCCTGGGAGTGACCCCGCAGCGGGGCCTGGGCACAGGGCCTGTCCTGACCCTCCGTACGTTTGTGCTGTTGCTGAAGGCTGGGCAGACGTTGTCCACCTTGGTCCTGACCGGAGCAGACCCCGCGGGGGCAGTGTCTGGGTCACTGTCCAGGACAGAAGAGTGTCCTGTGTCACATCATTGCCCAGCAGCACCCCTTCCGGGCCATAAGAGACCCTGGCTCTTGGCAGATGTGTGGCCACCCCCAGAGCGCGCCTCCCAGAGAAGTGACACCTGGCAGGCTAGCAACAAAGCCCTTGTGGGTGAGGACTGAGCAGGAAACGTGTCCTCCTGATGCCTGAACAGGAACATCTGTCTTTCCTCTTTGCAGGGCTGGGGGTGGGGTTTCGTACACGCTGCCGGGGACCAGCTCTGAGGGTCTCCTGCGGAAGGGTGCCACCCCCAGGACCAGCTGGGGAGCCTCCATTTTGGGGCCCTCGTTGAAGCAGCTAAGCTTTTACTGGGTTCAGCAGGACGTGGCAGTGTCCTGGGCCCCGTGTATGACGAGCAGTCACCCCCACCGTCCATGAATCCCGGCAGGAGCTTGAGGAGTCCCAGATTTTAAGATCAAGAGAGAAGCGTTCTGCTCTCTGCAATGGCCAGGGGGGGAGGAGAGAAGCGAGGACACAGACACTCCTCGCTGGAGCAGCAGGACCACGAGCCCACTCACGGGTCAGCAGGCAGAGGACCCCGAAGACGCCTCCTGCCCATGGCCACTGCTGCTGACAGATGGAGCTGGGAGTGTCATGGACATTCCAGAAGCCTCGAGGAGTTCTCTTTTTCCAAGCCCAAGGTGGCAAGGTCACCTGGATACTGTGGTCCATGTCCCGGGCTGACCAGACGGGACGGTTTCCCTCCCGGCAGTAGAAGGCAGGGTTCTCTCAGTGAGTTTGGCCCCGTGACAGAGGACCCCAGACCGGGGGCTGAAACACCAGTCATGCGTCTCCTGGCAGCAGGGAGTCCACGGTCAGGGTCTGCGGGCCTGCTTCCTGCAAGGGCTCTCCTGGGCTGCCGGACCGGACCCTCACCTTCCTGCCACGTCCTCGTGGGGCCCCTCCTGGGCCTGTGGGAACAGGAATGGAACTCTGGCCTCTTCCTCTTCTGGAAAGGACACCAGACCTGTGGGATCAGGACCCCTTAATGACCTCCCTGGACTTTAGTAGTTTCCTCCAGGGCCCCATCTCCAAGTACGGTGACACTGGGGCTCAGGGCTTCACCTGTGAGCTCAGGGGAGACTCACTTCTGTCCAGGACAGGGACCGGCCTCTTCCTGTCTGTGAGCGCAGGAGACTCACCTTGTGGGACCAGAGTCTCATTTCTGTTAAAGCTCCAGGCCAGGACCAGTCGATTGGGTGGCCTCTCAGCACTGACTCGAGAACCTGCTTGGCAGAGACACCGTGCACACACTGCACGTCCCCCGTGCCCTGGTTTGTGGTTCCCGGGACTCGGCATCTCCTCCTTCAACTGCTCGGTGACTGTCGCCGCAGCCGCACCATCTCTCTGTGTCCTCTGTCTGTCCAGCAGCCCCTGGCCGTATCGAGAGCTCCCGTCCCTCCAGCTTGTGGCCATCTTAGGGTGGGTCTGTCGTCCCCTTGCTGTCCAGTCTCCCCACCTCGCTCCATGGAGCCTCCTGCAACGCCTCCTTCCCTGCACTCACAACGCTTCGGACCTCGCCTGGGTTGTTTGGTTAAACCTCGTGCTCTTCAGCTCTGTGTCTGCCCTCACGGCCCGGAGCGCAGCTGGGGAGCCCTCCCAAGACAGAGCAGTAAGCAGCAACCCCGGCCCGGCCCTCGGGCCCCCGCCTGCCCCGTTCGCCCCCCGCCCTCCTCACTGCACCAGCGCTGCCCGTCCTCACTGTCTGCTGTCACGGGGAGCCGGGGCTCCCACGCACCCCCAGCCGCCTTCTGCCCTGGCAGCCGCGGTGGCTCCCCTGTCCCATCCAAAGCAAACGCCCTCGTGTGCCCCGGACCCAGCTGATCTCGCCTACGCAACAGCATTCCTCCAGCGGACGTGGACTCCTTTCCCCCGCCTCATTGTTTTTCTGCTGGATTTTTCCCGTCAGCAAGCTCGCATGCTGTTATCTGTCCCATTTTAACACACAAAACAAAACAGAGCAGAACCTTCTTTGAACCACGGTGTCCACCAGCTACTTCCCATCTGCCCTTTGCAGCAAGCCCCCTCGACTGCTGCAGACACTTCTAGACCAGCTGCCCCAGCCTCGACCCCAGCCCAGCCCGACCGCATCCTCCCCACCCAGAGAGCTCACCCTTATGGCTGCAACAGCCGGTGTTGTGTGTCCAGCCACTGGTCCATCTGAGTCTGTCCAGGCCCCCGGGCAGCCGGCACCCCCACCCCCTGTCACACCCTCAACCCAGCGGCTCCATGAGGCAGCTCGCAGCCTCCCCCGAGCATCCTGACCCGGTGCTCTACCCTCCTCCCCTGGGGGGTCTGCCCAGAGCCTTCTGAGCGACCGCACACTGCACTGCCCTCCCTCCCTCCTCACCGGCTGTGCCCGCTTGTGGACCCTAAGCGGCACGGGGGCGGGTCTCCGTGAGCTCGAAGCACCTGGACCGCGCACGCTCGGTGGACACACAGGCCCGCACGGAGGGACGGCAGCCCTGGCGCACCGGGTGCAGTGCCCGCCCGACCGCAGCTGAAGCCCGGGGAGCCCACCGGCTCAGACGCGGCCGGCCACGCTCAGGCGCATGGTTTAGCGATGTCTCTGGGTTGCCGCTTAGGACCAGGAGGGGAAGCGTCGTGCACCAGCCGCCGCTTCCCCGGTCCCTGCGGGTGCTGAGACCCGGGATGCGCTCAGGAATGTCCCCCTCCCCGTCACACCCTTCCCGCCAGCCACCAGCCTCCCCGCTGACGGCGTCCTCCCTTGCGATCGCGCCGCAGAGTCAACTCTGCCCCAACGTGCTCTCAGCCGTTCTCCCACATCGTCACGCATTTAAGCTCCCTGCGGGACGTGGGTCGGCGCCGGCCTGGGGAACAGAAGCGTCTGAGCTGACGCCCGTCGGGGGCTGCGATGCCGAGAACCGGTCGTCCCAGGAGTGCAAGGCAGGGCGCTCCGTGCGACCAGGGAGCGAGGATGGCAGGCAGGCGGCCTCCAAGCAGAGGGGCAGTGGGAGGTGGTGGAGCTGGGGTGTCTGGGGCGGGCTTCCAGCAGGACCGAGACCACGGCGTGGGGGGCCCGAGGCCAGACAGGAAAGGAACAGGAGAAACGCTCTGGGGGCGCCCAGCCCCATATCCCTGGAGCCAGCATGTGGCCACACAGCACGTGTACAGCACGTGAGGACACACGGGCACGGGCTGTGCGTGACCCACCCACAGATTCCAGAGCCTTGCGGCCGGGGCGTGTCTGACCCAGGTGACCCGGGCTTGTCTCGCCAGGAGGGGAGCACGAGCCATGAGCACTTTGTCTTCCCGCCAACCTGAGAGCGCAGAGCCGAGTGCCCGCATGGGGAGGCCCAGGGCCCCTTTCTGGGACCCCTTCCCGGAAGCCGAGTGCCCCAGGGGAGTGGCCGTGCTGTCTGTGGCGGCACCTGCAGCATAGTTTTCGGGGAAAGCAGAAGATTACCATGGCCAACATGAGTCAGGTGGGAAAAGCCAGGCCCTGAAGACACAAGAAGAGAGGGCGTCCTGTTTTCCAGAAGAGACACTGGATGGACTTGGCTCATCGAGTGCTTATCTTTGATCTTTGGCCCATTTGCACGGGTGACCTGTTATTATGAGTCACAGTGAAAAGTGGACGGAAAAAATGGCCAAGTGTGGCCACGGCCTGCTTTCCTCACCCCAACAGCCACCAAGGAGGGCAAGGCAGCCTGGGGTGTGGGTGGCGCTCTGGGGCACGTGTCCCCATCAACCAGCCGCGCACTGACGGGGTGCTGGCCAGTGGTCCGACCGCGCCCAGCCTTTGTCGGTCACCCCTTTCCCAGGGGGCTCTGGAGCAGATCCTGCCTCACTCCAGGCAGGGAGTGTAGGGAGGGAAGGGACAGAAGCATAAAGAAACGGCGTAAAGGGGACGGCGGTGTCAAGGTTAAAGGTCACGGATCTCATCACTTGGAAACGCCCTCGCGAGAATGAGAGGAAACAGAAACAGCATTTTTTTTCTTTTGCTGAAATGACGTTATTCGTGGTCTTTCTGCTAAAGCTTTTTGGAAGTTACTCGGTAGGAATAATGCTGTGTTTTCTGATTATGGGGTTTACAAAGGAGCATTCACTCAAAAGTTAATGGGATTTGTGGTTTAGGGTTTGCCTTATTATTTTTTGAAAAATGTTACTCCTCTGGATGTCAGGGTGTTTGAGAAACTAAAAAGTGTCGCATTTTTTAAGTCTTATGTTTGTTTCTCATGTCCATTCTTAAATACTAAGCAGAGGACAACGGATTCTGGGCCTGGCTCAGTGCCATGTGCTCCACAAGACACGAAATATTCACAGAGGAAACACGGTGGTCAACGAGGAAGACGTGGCCTCGTCAGGGGTGTCAGGACAGGCCGGCTACGGCAGCCACTGGTGGCCAGACGTGGGACACTGCCCACAGATGGCGACCGCCCGCCGGAGGGCCGGGATCTGCCTGTTCGACCCCCTGTTGTGCCCTCGGCTTGTGAGAAGCCCTCAGCTTACTCCTCTGTTTACTGAAAACAGTAACACAAATCAATTTCCTGCCCGTGAAAACCGTGTATTCATAAAAATGATCCATGCTCCGACTCTTAAATTAAGCGTTCTCAGTCGCCTTCGTTCCAGGGCTGCACTTACACGGAGATAAGAACTAGGGAGTCGCTCGCGTGCCATCGGCAGAAATGTGTTCACTTTGCAGGATTCTAGACATCCCGTCCCTGGCAGAATGAGGGTCACCTTGTCGAGCCCTCATCACGTGAACCGTCTGTCAGCAGACGCTGCTGTGGACTCTCCTCCAATCTCTTCTTGAAAACGCCCGTGGTGGCCAGGGTCAGGCGGCCCCTCATCTTTTCCCGTGGCCCTGACGTGGGCCTGGGGTCTGGCGCATCAGGCATCTACTCCATGCAGACCCAGTGGGATGTTCCTGTCACATGACTGTACCCAAGTCACAAAAATAAATCCCGTCTGAGGTGACTCCAGTTTTCCCATAAGCTTACGATTTTGTGAACGAATGTAGGCAGTTGATGAGTCAGAGTGCATCAGTTTACTGGTGTCGCCTTAAAAACGGAACAAACAGAAAACCTGTGTGTTCCTTGTTTCTTTTCCTCAGCTGAAAAACGTGACCAGCGTAACCTGTCAGAGGCTCATTTGTGCAGAAACCAACCTGCTGGGTGGGTGGTCAACACGGCTCCCCTCCTTCATCCTTGTATCTGAGGCCATGTAAGGACAGTGGTGTAGACGGACAGACGGCAGGTTTCCATATACTAAGGCCCGTGGCACGGTGACACTAATGCCCGTGGCACGACAGCTCTCGTGGGCTCTTCCCCTCCGGGCCCCGGTAGAGGCTCATCTTACGTGTGTGTCCACAGCAGGACTGGGGGAGCCGATGAGATGTTGCTTCCAGTGTTTCTGAGTGATTCCGGAAACGGGGAGCACTTGAGTCAGTTGACTGGGCAACTAACGAAGAAGGGGTCCTCATCCACGTGGACCCACCTCACCAAGGCCCTGAAGAGCACAGAGGGGAGAACAAGACCAAACCGCACTCTGTCTTGCAGAGCTGGGCTGACTATCCTCTCCTGCCCTCAAACATCAGTGCTCTTGGTTCACAGCCTTCCCCCCACTCCTGGAATCCCACCCAGTGTCCCCGGGTCTCCGGCTCACAGGGGACAGACTGTGGGACTTCTCATCCCGCTAATCGTGTGAGCTAATTCCCGTAACAAACCTCCTCTAATACGTATCTACGTGCACCCTGTTGGCTCTGTTTCTCTCAAGAACCAACACCTCAGAGCGGCCTGTGGGCGAGCAGTGGTGGTCACCATCACGTAGACAGTGTTTCATATGCAGCTTGAGATAGGAACCAATGAGAACATAAACATGCACCTTCTCATCAGCCGTTTCCTGAGAAGTTATGTAGAAACCATGTGACATACAAACCACAGTACTGCTCCTTACGCAGGAGCAAAGGGAAAACTACTTCCTACCTACCTGTCACCTATCCATACCTACCTACTCTTCATCTAGCCACACCTACCTACCTCTATCCTTCCCTTCCTCCCTCCACCCGCCCATCCATACAGCTATCTATTCACCTATCTGTCATCCGTCCGTCCAACCATCCATCATCTGTATACCCATCCATCTACCTCTCTATCCGCCCAACCATTCATCCATCCATTTATCTCTCCGTCTGTCCATCCATCGACATAGACATCTGTCCATCATCCGTCTGTCGTCCAACCCTCCATTCAACCATCCTCTGTGATCCGTCCAGCCATCTCTATTGAAAAACCACCTTTAAGCAGGCAGAGGAGGCTTTAGCAAAAATCAGACCAGCCAGGAAAGACTTTAAGAAGCCCGCAGGACTCCCCAGGCTTCAAACAGCGTGTACACACAGACTGTAGGGCAGCCCTGCGCATCTGAACACGGTGTAGTGGTGCCCCACGTGGCTCAGCCTATCTTTGCTACTTGGTGGGTAGATTGGCTGGCTAAAGTCAACACAGTGTTAACATTCTCCCTGTTGTCTGGTTCCTCCGCCAAGAAAAGCCTTTTCTTAACTCCACTACGATGGGTTAAGGAAAGGGGGATGGGGGACACCTGGGTAACTCAGTCGGTTAAGCATCTGCCTTCTGCTCAGGTCATGATCCCAGGATTCTGGGATCGAGCGCCACATCAGACTCCTAGTTCAGCAGGGAGCCTGCTTCTCCCTCTACTTCAGCCCCTCCCCCTGCCTGTGCTCACTCTAGTGTCGAATGAATAAATAAAATCTTTTCTAAAAAGGGGGTGTGTGTGGATTTACTGCAATAACTGAATAGTGCAGACCCAAGCATGGCCTAGAAAATGAGGAAACCCAGGCTGTTTCCAGTGTCCCCTGACATTCTCCACAGCTGGAGGCCCTGTATTTCCACCAGGTCACCTGGAGGAATTTGTGGCCTTGCCTTCCCTGTCGGCTCCCTTCTGAAGATGATGCCTCCAAGTGGTGTCCAACCCAAAGGACAATTCTAGAGACACATGTTTGGGAACAGGTGGGGAAAGGGGAGCCACTGAGGGAGATGTTCTAACGGAGCTTGTGCCCTCCTTCCGCTCAAGCATGACGCCAGCCAGCATTGGTCAGAACGCTAGCTGCTTCCACACCCTCGCTGGGTGACCCATGAGACGTGGGGCCAGACGTGGCTAATGAAGACATCTTCAGTACTTGTTGGCATCTAGTCTGTGTGGCTGAGAGAGGCCTGTGTGCTAGCACGTCCTAGCTGGGCTCTGGACACCATTTGCCCAGACTTCTCAGTGGGCCTCTCCGCTGTAATTACTCCAAGTTTATCCACACAGAGCCATCAGCTGTCCCCACGGCTCTGCGTCCGGTGCATGGGTCAAGAGCACAGTGACATCCTAAAGCTTTGCCCTCAGAGGGCAAGCTCATGAACACAGAGCTAACCGTGCAGAGCACCTCTCGTTCGTGCGGCTGCCCACGGGTCTTCGGTGGCTGCTGCTTTGGGGTGACCGTCCCGGGCAGCTCAGCTTATCCACACTGCACGAGCCGAGCCAGAACCCGAGCTGCACTGCTGAGAAGAGAAGCCAAAGGCCTCCCAACAACCAAGACTCAACTTTTCTGCAAAGTCAAGGCCAAGAGAAGAGAGAGCATCACAGAAGGACACCAAAAAGGGGCCACACCCAAACACCCCCAAGTCACAGCTCAGCCATCGTTGCTTTGTGCCACTCTCAGCACACATCCTCCTCCTCCCGGTCCCTCACTGTGTCCTGCGTGTGCCAATCTTCACCCTCGGGCGGGATGCCTGCCCGGGGCAGTGCCAGCTCTGTGCCCTGAAGCCGGCCAACACACAGAGCAGGCAGAGCTGGTGGCGCTCTCCCTGGCTGCCCGCGGGAAACCTGCCCGCCCACCACCAGGCCTCCTGAGCGGCTGTGCGTTGTCACAGGGGAGGACAGGCGTTGATGGAGGTGAGCCCGCCCAGCACAGAGACTCCTGTCCTGCGCGTCTGGCTAACATGGCCACTTTCACAGGTGTGAACCTTGGCAATGGGCATGGCCTGCGCCCCAGGTCCCCGTCGGTCACGAAGGCCCTGGGCTTTGTCCAGCGTCCGCGCCCCTGTGGATGGGGCAGTGCGTGTTCTGCCGTTCCCGGGTGAAAAGACACCGCGCAGCGCACCTTCCAGGAGTCACTGTGGGACAGAAGCACTGACCTCTGTTCACACGGGGTCATGCGGGACAGCTGTGTGGCCAGGAGCAGTGAGAGCCTGTCCCTGTGGGAGAGCTCCGGCACGTTTGTTTCTGAAAATTCAGCCCCAGGGAAGTGTGGGCGAGCAGAGCAGGGCCGGGAAGAGAGAGCTCGGATAACGGCCATTCTGGGTTCTCGGGATTGGCCATGGCGGCTCGTCCGGACAGCACACAGGACTGAGGCAGCCCTGGGATGGCGGCAGGGATGGGAAGCAGCCTGGGCTCGACACGGCCCCGAGCCTGGCCTGGAGGCTGCAACCACGGAGGATGGCGGCGAGCCCATTAGAGGGACCCCATTGCACTGAGGTTGCAGAGGGCGTCTTACAGACGACACCTCAGAGTGTAGACAACAGTCTCCAGGCCCCATGGGACCTCTGGACCCCATCCCCGTCCCCAGTCCTGGATGACACAGCTGGAGGGACTTGCCCCCGACCCTGAAATGGTCAGTTGGCAGAGTTTCACACCCAGAAACTTAAGCACCCTCTTGCCTCACTCGAGGGGAGAGCACACGCCCACACCATGCTGGGGAGGACCTGACCACTGAGGGCTGGACTCTGCAGGCTCTCAGCAAGGGGGACAGACCCTCCAGCAGGGTGAGCTGTCCCAGGCATGCTGATGGCACCGCTGTGAGGACACGGAGGCTCCAGGCCCCAGACTGGAGGACATACCAGCGGGGCACACGGATGGTCCCCACATGGCTGTTGCGTGCCTCTAAGGTCAGGCCGGCCAGGGGTGCCCCTGCCTCTTGATCTGCGATCCTGGGGAAGAAGCGTGCATTTTTGCTACTTCACAGCCATACAGCGAGCGTCTCCCCGTCTGGCTCAGACACTGAGAAAACTCTGACAGAGGAGCGCGGCCCGAGACGCCCAGACTCCCAGGAGCCTGGCACTCATCTGTGGGCATGGTGGATGCTCCTGTGTCCCCAAATAGACCGTTAGGTCATTCTCACCAACGCCAGAAGAGTTCTGGCGAACTGGGAATCATAAGGTGGGAAATAATGATAGGTTATTAACAGCATATGAATGCGGTCAAGGCAAATAGCACATTGGAAGTTGAAGCAAAAAAGAAATCCGGACTGAAGCCCAGACCAGAGCCCCTGGGGAACCACCACGGGCCCCATGGCGTCCTTCTGGGTGGGGCCAGGGCTGTGGGTGACTCGCCTGGTGACGCTGGGCAGAAGGGAACGTGTGCTCATAGGAAGACTATTTTAAAGCATTAGTAGAATGTCTTAAGCATAAAATATTTAAAGAATATTTTAAATATTTCAAGTGAGTTAGTGATTTATCAAGGTCTGAGAAAGGAATCAGGGGACCCAAGCTGTCTCAGCAACTTGACATCCTGGCCGCAGACGCAGAGGAACAACTTTGAACATTTTGTAAAATGGGTCTGACGGGGGGGTGGGGGGCAATGAGCGAGACCCCTACAGGATGGTGCCACTCGGGCTGGGCCCCGGAGCCCGCCCAGTCTCCCCCGCACTGGGTTCTAGCCTCACCATGCACACGAGGCTGCTACTCAGTGTATCCTTTGTTTCCAGAGAGAATGAAAACATGCAGAAATCCTCAGGGATCCTGGGCCAGAAAGCATGCCTGTGACCCCACGGCCCCCTGGCCTGCAGCAGGGAGAGGCCCAGAGCCCCAGACTTCAGAACAGGTCGACCTGGGGCCACTGACCGTGCCATGGGCCCACAGAGTGGGAAAGGGTTCTCTCCACCAGTGCGAGCGGACGTCCTGGGAAGCCCGAGTGTGCTCCTGGGTGAGTGTGTCCTCCACGGCACGTTTGCCTCCCCACAGCTCGGCTCCTGAAATGAACGCACCCTCCCGCCTTGGGCCTCTGTCCCTGCCCCTCCTCGTCCCACCTGCCCTCTCTTTGCTGCCCGCGCTGACCCCCTGTCCCTGCTGCCTCCTTCCAGACGCCCCGCGGAGGCCCCGTCGGCCACGTCCGTGCCGCCACCACACTCCAGGCTCTTCATAGAACGGGTCGCTCCCAGGTGCTCCCTGGTGCGCGCGCGAGAGCCCACTGCCCCTTCCCGGAACTGCTCTGAGCTCACAGGGACAGGGACCTCGTGGCTCCTGGAAGGCACTGGCAGGTGCCCACAGGACAAAGGCTTCCAAGATGTCCTGTGAGGAGAACCGTGGGTCGGGTATGGAGAGAGAGCACCAGCCGGGCCCTGAAGACGCAGCACGACAGAAGGAATGACCGCGCCACACGGCCTCCAGGGAGCAGAGCTGCTAGCGGCTTTGGGGTCCCCGGGAGCTGCCTGCAGTGGCGGCGGGGACAGAAAGCCTTTAACAAGGCTCCCAGGCCCCTGCCCATACCTTCCGTCCCAGCAGAAGGAGACGTGCTCACGCACCCCGGGGGATCACAGGGACGTGATGAGGACCCACACCTGCCTTACCCCTGGGTGCTGTGGGGAAGGAGCCCTGAGGAGCCCCAGGAGGGGAGCAGGCAGCCACGTGGCGGGGCCCCGGCCGCAGAAGGTGAGCGTGAAGAAGGGTGGAGGCAGGAACGGGCTCCGGCTGGGGGACGGGAGAGAGGACGTTCCTCGTGGGAAACGCCGAGTGTAGTTGCCACTGAGCATGCAGACTGAGGTCTCCCCGGAGGTCTGGGACAGGAGCTAGGGACGCAGGTGTCCGTGGGCCGTGGGGGCCTCTGCACAGACACGGTAGTAGAAGGTATACCCGGGGGTGAACGGTAGGCTTTGATAGCAAGCGCCCAGGGAGTCTCTGCGTGCGACTCCCCTGGGGAGAGATGGTGCTGGTTCGCATGCAGAGGTGAGCTGGGTATGGAGTGTGGAGGACCAGGTGTCAGGTCAGTGAGCATTTCAAGTCGTCCACCGGCCTCCCCAAGGCTGTGCTCAGGTCGCCTCTCCAGAGAGCTCGGGGCAGCATGGGGCACGTGGCAGCCGACGCCATCGGTCAGCGGTCCCCAAGTGGAAAGAGAAGCTGGTGTCCTGTTGCGACATGAGTTAAGAAAGGCGAACCCCGGCGATTCTGTCTGGCAAAATTATACCTTCAGGCTGATGCCTATTCTTTATATTTTAAAAGCTCAAATTATTTTATGACCTGAAAATATATCATCTTGCTGTTGGTTTTCAAGGCCACATCTGTAGCCTCTCATACTCTTTAAAAAAAAAAAGTTCCCCTTTAGATAAATGAAGAAAGAAATATATTCCGTCAAGACCAATTCCTGAATGATTTTTCTGTGTCTCCTTGAGAAACAGTTTGTGGCGGAGGACTGAGCTCGGCTTTGCTCCGTGGAAGCGCCGGGCGTGGCGGTGCGGTCGGCGGGCAGCGCAGAGGCGGGGCAGCTGGAGGCGGCGGGGTGGGGGGGCGGCTGAGGATGGTGCGAGTAGTGAGTAACCGAACGAGGTCTCCCACCTCCCAACCACTCAGTCTGCTGCCTACAGAGACGCAGGCTCTTTGGGTCCTTTCTTATTTCAAGCATTCGTGGAAGCGGCAGGTGTGGACCCCCGAGCGTGGTGTCCAGCCCACGACCAAGTATGATCGCAGGGAGTAGTCCTGATGGTAGGAATCCCCAACCTCTCACAACGGCACCGTCCAGAGGCCACGACTCTCTTTCTTTCAAGCACTTCTGTCTCCTTGTTGCTGAGAAGTAATGACGGCTGCTTTGAGAGCTTGCTTCCCGGGACGTGCGAGAGGATGACGGAGCGAGGCCGCAGCACGGTGCCTGGTCCTCGGAGGAGCTCAGCTTGCACGGTCAGGGATGTCCCCTCCTCCCCCCACACACCTTCCATCGCCCTGGGGTCAGGGGGGGATGCCCCACCTCTGGAGGACGCAGACCTCCCGGGACTTAGCTGCCGGCCACACCAGGCACAGCAACCAGCTCACGAGCTTCTCGACCAGCAGCCCCGGATTCTGTCTTGCTCGTGGTTAGAATGACGTCCCTGTCCTCCCGCTGCAGCTACGTTTCCTGCTCCCCGTGG
The DNA here is from genome assembly GCF_010015895.1 of Lontra canadensis. Classification (NCBI taxonomy): domain Eukaryota; kingdom Metazoa; phylum Chordata; class Mammalia; order Carnivora; family Mustelidae; genus Lontra; species Lontra canadensis. The sequence continues at coordinate 7,059,768 of NW_022631091.1, forward strand.
ACCACGAGTGGAGGCAGAACGAGCATGAACTATTTTGAGTTTGATCAATAATCTTGACAAGGGGGTTTGCTCCTGAGGGTCTTAGAAACCAGAGCATGGCATTGTCACGGGGGTGGCTCTGCGATGAGCATTGGGCTGGCTGTCCCCCAGGGCCCTCTCAGTCACCACAAAGTCGTCATTGTTGAGGAACAACAGAACAATAGCAGGACCCCTCCCCCCAGAACCATCACTGCTTTCACGCCCACAGCCCCAGGGACACCCTGAGGCCACACAGCTGGGAGGCTTAGACCCACCTGGCTCCCAGGATGGCCCAGAGCAGAAAGTTTCCTACAAAACTTCAGGTTTCGTCAGTAATGGATAACAAACATAACCCGTTTATTCTTCTTTTTTTGTGGGAATATCTATGTTGTTTCAGTCTCCAGAACTGGCCCCGCCGATGGTGAGGCCCACAGTCCCGGATCCACAGACCGGGGTCAGGACAGGTCACCTAGCGCCCTGCTTGTGACTCGGGGACCCGTCTGCCACGTGGAGGGCCTTGTGGTTCTGCTCAGTCTGGGAACGTGTTGCCTCCAGCAGCGAGCTGGGGCCCAGCGAGCACGCCCGGGGACGTCCCCTGCACGCACTTCTGGCTTGAGATGTGAGCTCTGAGAGGGTCCCCACTCTTACCCACGGGGCTGTCTGTTGTAGCGGATGTGCAGCAGGACGCGGTGTGAGTGGTGGTCATGGTGTTGAGCTAATAATTCTTCTCCATCAGTTGAAAACCAGTATATGGATTATCCAAGCTTCCGTTCCACTACCCGGCTACTCACTCCAGTGAGAAGGACGCCACCGGGTCTGCGGCCTCTCCAGGCCCCACCTCCCCTCCCACCCCGCACCCCGCTCCGCAGGATCCCACGATGGGTCTTTGCTGCCCAAACTCGCCCGGCACCCAGCCCTTCCCGACATTCCGGAGAAGAAAAGGACAGCAGAAAACTGGAAAGGAGACAGGTGCTCTATGAAGTCGGAGACTTTCCTAAATAATTGACAAAACAATAAAATTTGATCTTTATCAGGACACATTCTGGGGAACTGACTGGATTTCCAGAAAGGAGACAGAAGGCTTCAGGTATGCAGGTGTGTTTCCTGCTCCATGGCATCCCTCCACGCTGCTGCCTCCGGGACCAGCCCCTCTCCCTTGTCCAGTCCACCCGTAAGACTGCTACAGCTGGGGGCCACTAGTGGGACGCTACCTCAAACTGAAACCAAGTATGGGACAACGCTGGAAGCACAGGCAGACTTGCGGTAACTTATGTCAACGAGGGGGTGAGGGAACAGATATGTGTGTTACAATCTCGTCTTTTCTGTTTCTAGTTATTTTCATGTTTCAATAGCCATCGTGCTGTACTGCGTGTGACAGACGGCGACGGGACGTAACAGGGCAAAGGAAAGAGTAAAAGCAAGACACCAACCTCTGCTGATATGGGCCAGACAAGGAGGCTTGTTTCCCACGCAGTCGGAGACCATCCCCTCGGCCCGAGGTCCAGTGCCGTCTGCCTGTTTACTGGGCGTTTCTCTTCCTTGCCGACGAGGAAAAGGAACGTGACCCATAATTAGGAGCAGCCTCATGAGTTGAGATCACGTGCATTTTCAGAGACACTGGCTCCCTTTTAATTTAATTAATGCAGAAATGCAAGCGTGAACGTTTGAGAATCTTTAGCCAAAAGGTTGATCTCGTAGGAGATAATTTCCTTGCAAGCCCAAAGCAGCGAGCACTTTCCCATTCAAGGGAGAACATGCTGCGTGTGGAGACAGGGCAGCCGGCGTGCTTCTGGCAACGTTCGCCCCGCAGTCACCATGCAGAGGGACCCAGAGCCGAGGGGGGCACGGTCAGGAGTCAGAGTGACAGCCCCACATGAGAACGCTGCTCCCTACCAAGCGTGCGTGGTTTCTCCACACGTTACCGGAAGTCTCTAGGCCATTGCACCTACAGATGGGGGGGGTCTCTTCTTGGCAAGTCACCGACTGCTCTTGGCAAAGTGCCCCACGTCCCCTCCTTGGGGAGGGCGTCACACTCGCGTGATGGTCACGGGACAAATGTGCTTGCGGGTGAGCGTGCGAGTGCCGACCCTGGAGTCGTGGTGTCCCTCCTGCCATCAACACACCCATTCTCCGACCGTGTCAGCCCCACTGTACGAGAGGCTCTTCCCTGAGATGGCTGCGTACAGGGACCAGCGGGCACAGCCAGTGCTCCCCAAGCCCGCCCGCGGCACCCTGCTTAACATTCTCGACAACCAAAACAGCACATGCACACTAACATAATTTGGGAGTCGGTGGTCAGGGTAGATTTTCGGGTCTGAGATAAGAGTAAACCCGTATGACCCTTCTCTACAACGGCAGTAAGTTGGGTCAGAATCCTGAAATACTGATCTTTCTATAACGGAGGGAAGATACGGACACTGGGTTTCTGCCTCGCAGATGGGCAGACGTGACAGGAAGTCTCTGGTTTTGGAAGCGGCCTTCCGTGGCTTCCTGGCCACTAGCAGTAGAAGGTTGCGACACACACCTGGGGCTGCCCATCAGAGGAGCTGGTCACGCCCACGTGCTGTGTAGGACGGTCGATGTCTGCTCAGTACTCAGTGACAAGGACAAGCTTCCACCTGCTCTGTCTCCTGTGACCAGGAAACGTCCATGTTAATCTGACTTCTCCGAAACCCAGCAGAGGTGGGGAGGGAGGGCACGCTGCCAGTCAGCGTGAAGCCATGTTGCCACAGGCCCTGGGGCCCTGGGGGTTTGGGCTCAGGTCCTCCCAGAGAGGGGCTCTGTGGGCCCTGGGGAGAGAGGTCAGTCCGGCCCCCAGTGTCACCAGGCAAGGGTTTTAACAAACAAACAGCACGTGGATCCTACTACTTCAGTCCCCTGAAATGCTCTTGGACCCCCCTTTGCTCACCAGCAGGACAAAACCTTTGTTCTGCTGGGAGCCAAAATGTTTTCAGATCACTTGTTTGTTGTTGGTCTTACGTGGCGGCTCCTTTTCGTCTGTGCAAACAGTGTAATAGTATTTTGAATTTTGTTTGCAAGGGATTGGGAGTGATTTGCAATGACCAATTTTGTGTTCACAAAGTAAGAAATGTTGTAGGACATCAGGAGAAACAAGGCTAGCAGATCACGGACACAAGGTCTCCCCACCCGGCCTCAAGGGTTTGGGAATTTTCATTCAGGATTATTCCACCAGACAGAAATAAACAGCCTAATGCTGACTGATCGCTCTCCGAAAACATGACCCGGATCCAGGGGGCACTTTTAGAGTAATTCTGGAAGGGGTCAGTTATGGAAGGTGCCCCTTCGTTCCCTCCTTCCTCTGCATTTGGTCAGCGAGAGTGACCGCCCATGGCATGTTTATCAGCCCAGCCTCGGGGTTTGCGAGTCTGCGGGCGGACATCTCACACTGAGAGGCATCGGTTAGGTGTTTGGTGGGAAACGCTGACGAAAGCCAGATCTGAGCCAGAAGACCCAGCTGTCACGGCTCCTCATGCAGTGGGTCTGGGTGAGCCTCTGCCCGCCTCTGAGCAGCCATCGTGAGGCTACGAAACGCGCTTCTGAGTGGATGAAATTAACAAGACTGCGTCACGAGTTTTGACGAGGTGCGTTAATATGTGAGAGGGTGGTGAGAAGGGCACCTGGGTGACTGATTATTAGGGTTTGGTTATCAATATCCTGACGTTGATGTTCTTGACTCTGGTGCTTCCGCTTAAGAACTGCCTCGGGGCAACTGGGGGCTCAGCGGACTCTTGGTTTCAGCTCAGGTCGTGACCTCAAAGTCGTGGGATCGAGCCCTGCATTGGGCTCCGCGCTCAGTGCAGTCGGCTTGACATCTCTCTCTCTCTGTCTCTCTGCCTCTGCCTCTGCCCCTCCCACCCATGGTCTGTCTGTCTGTCTCTGAAATAAGTAAATAAATCATAAAAAACACACACACACACAAAAGACACTGCGTCACTCTGGCAGCCCAGCCCACACCAGAGGGGAGGAAAGTGGGCAAGACTATCCTTGCCTTCCCACAGGGAAGTCTGACTGGTGACAACGGCCGTCCCCATGATGTGAGCACCAGGAAAGACGAGACCCTCTTCCAAGGCTCCTGGTGCCTGAGGACAGCAAATGGCAGTACAGATCTCATCAGTTATCCCCTAAATATAATATCAATCAGTAATCAATAATTTCCTACCAAAGAATCACAGGATTCAGTGGCAAGAATCCATCTTTGGAAATGTTGATATGGAAAGATGTGAAATGGAAATTGGTGATAACACGTTCCTTTGTTTAGACCCATCTCTTCATTTCTTCTAGCGCTAACCCTTCCCAGGAGCGCTCTCCTCCCCTCCCTCGAGCAGTTTGGAATTTACGGGTCGTGCGCTTATCTCCTTTGACTTACCCTCCAGGCTAACGCCGGGCCAACCACGTACGTAGACGCTGGAAGCTCCTCCTTAAAGTAAAGGCCGTTTGTTAGAGAGGAGACGGCAGGGCGGCCGTCCGGCTCCGTGCGAGGCTCCCAGTGTGTGCCCAGGACGGGGAGCTGCTCCCTCGGCCCCAGAATGCCTTCCAGTGGATTTGTTTTCTGCGCAGATCCTCCGGATTTGGCTTCTCTCCCAAGGAAGGTCTGCAGAGATTCACAACAAGCTTTTCAGGGGACGTTTCATGAAGAATCTCAGGGCGTTTGAATCACCCCACTGACTCCAGGCCCCATCCTTCCTCTGGGAAGCTGGGAAGAACTGCTTCTCAGCAAACACCGCCTAAGACTTCAACAGGGTCGAGTCGTGTGTGACTGTGGCCCAGGTTGTTCCTGCGCGCACCAGCCCTCGACATCACCCTGCAGACGCTCTGCAAGCAGTTTCCAAGCTGAGTTAATAGCTGTGGGAACTCATTCAATAGGATCCGGCCAGCGAGCTCGTGCCAGGACCTGGAGCGCATCTCTCCAACCCCTTCCGGGCCCCAAGGGACAGAAACTCCACCCCCAGCAGCTCAGCCCAGCCTGTCTCCCGCTGGTCACTCTTATTTCCCTCTGCCCCCTTGTCAAACACGAGGGGGAATTCCTCCATGAGGACCAGCCAGCGCCTGTGTGAGCCCCATCCTGACCTCCCACGGCCCTACTCCCATTTGCACTGAGCCTCCTCGGTGCATACAGGTGTCGTTGGTGGTCCCTTCTGCTGTCAGGATGCCTCTCAAGCATGGCCTCCCCAGACACCCCAGTCACCCCGCCCACCCCAGAAGCCAGAGTCACCCACCTCTCTCCTCGCCATGATTGCCTTTCCCAGAACTCCCAAATTAGCACAGACCTGGTCATCCCCCCTGTTGGATGCCCGTGGGGCTCCTGAGGGTACGGATGCTTCTGGAAGTGTGGTCCCAGTCCTCTCAGCAGATGGGCCCCTGGCCACCTGGGGAGACACCTGGCAGACAGGTCCCAGCCTCCAGGCTCAAGGGTCTTCTGGGGTGGCTTCAGATGCCAGAGAGCCGGCTTGAGATCAGAGTATGGAGGGCTGCACCTCAGGGGGATGGAGACACGGCTGCTCCCAACCAGAAGCGGAACGTCTATCTCCCAGGGGGTGGCGACTTCCAGCCCGGCTTCACGGCAGAGCAGGGTGACTGTGCGGGGTCCCAGCTCCTCGGCTCCCTCCTCAGCCAGGCCAACTGTCAGCTGCATTAGGTGTGATGCTGGCTGGGGACTGCAAGCCACATGGGCCCCACCAGCTGGGCCCTGCTGGGCTGGGCCCGAGGGGCTCTGGGTGGAGAGAGGGCTGCAACAGGAGGAAGGACCCTGTCTCCCCCAGGCAGCTCCAGGTCCCGCCATGTCCTGCACCCGCTCAGGGGTTCCTCGTGCCGGGTCACTGCCACAGGGACAGCAGCCCCAGAAGGTCCCCACCCTGCCTAGACGTGTCAGCCCCAGTGAATCCATCCCTCCTCCCCAAGGACTGAGCTCAACACCATGGCTGCTTCCCCCTCTCCCCATCTGAGCAGACCCAAGCCATCCTACGGCTTCTTCAGTGTTGTCTCCTATCGAGGCTTGGAACTGAGCTAAAACAACACTCACCAAAGGGCTTTAAGTAAGAAACATCCTCAGAGTTCCGTTTTCAAGAGCTCATTCAGCTGTTAGGTGGAGAAGGGAGGGTCTGCAGGAGAGGCGGAACCCCGGCCCCCGGCGGGCAGACAGCAGGAGGTGAGGCACAAGGGTGGTGGGCACAGCGGGGAAGTCTGCAGGCCACACCAGTGCCTTCTCCAGGTGCCCTAAGTTCCAGCATGTGGCTCCAAGGGAGGACACCTTCTGAGACTTTCCTTATAAAAAGGGATGCCACGTGGAGTCTGGCCGTGGCACGTTTCACAAGAGGCGTGGATGGTTCCGGGCAAGCATTCACTTACCCTCAGCCGTGATCTGTGAGAATCGAGTCAGGATGAAGTAGGAAGGGCTCAGAGACAAGCAGCTGCCAGGGTCCTCTGTGCCCACAGCTGTGCTGTGGAAGGACGGAGCATGTGTCCTGTCGTCACACGAAGAAAGTTCTGCTTCCCAGGGTGTTTGGCCCTCAGAAATGTTACATCGGACACACTTTACCACGAGAAACATAAAGACAGTAAACTCCTGGGAAGAGGACCCTTCCTCTACTCTGGAAGGCCAGCGGCATATACGGACGGGTTCTCACACATTTACCTCTCCCAGAAAGTCTGATACTTGTGCTTTCGTGTCCGCACACAGAAGGGCAGTCTGTTTCACCCGTTGAGGACAAGGAGGCATGGACAATGCCAGATTACCACTGGGCTGTGACACGTGGCACAGCCTCGGGCCTAGCCAGAACCCCTCAGACCTGCAGTCCCCTGGGAGGTCACCGCACACTCTGACGGAGAGCGGTGGCAGCCCCCGAGCACGATGGACGGTGCTGCGGCTTGCTAACCGTGGACGAGCTCATTCTGTCTCATTGCTCTGGTGCTCACGGCTTTCTTACTCAGCAGACTGTGAGTTACAGGGTCCACCGCTGGGGATGGGTTTGCGGGCCTTGCAGCTGCGAGGGCTGATGTCGGGGCATCTGTGTGACACGGCACTGGCCTGACAGTGCCTGGCCTTCCCTGATGGGGGTGTCTCTGGGTTTCCCCGCCCTCTGGACCTTTCTGAGGCTGGGGTGTGAATATCGCACAGACCTCTCCAACTCTGCGTTCAAGCCAGACAGCTTTGCCTTCAAAGACAAAATCTATGGAATTTGGTAAGTTTGTTGCCACCCCTTGATGCCTCCTTTATCCACCCTGTGTCTGTGTCGTCCTGTCATTGATGACACAGCACTGAGCGGAGTTGACTGCCAAAATATCTCACTCTTTGTACCAGCTTCTGCCCAGGCAGGTGTCGGGGAAACTCGAGACCAGGTTTTCAACTCAAGCCCATGTCGGTCCACAGGCTGAGCGAGCTGCCCACCCCCGGAGCCTCCTCCAGCTTCTCAGAGAAGCTTCCTGAGCACAGCCCAAGGGACAGGCATTCAGCCAAGGCTCAGAGGGCCCACGGGCAGCCGACCTTAGATGATACATTCGTGCTCTTTCTCCTGACCTCCCCCCACCCCCGCCCCACTCATCTCTCAAGGTTGTTTTGGGCTTCACAACCAGGGAAAAACACTCGTACGTGCAGAGGCTACATTTCAACATCAATGCTTTCCATCATACATCTGATGATCTGAATAAAAAACCAAGAGGTTTAGTCTTTCCTCTTGCTTTACGGAAAAGCTTGGCCCGCAGACCATGTGGGAGAGAGCCTCTTAGAGCACCTGGGGGGAGGTGTTCTATTCTCGGCAGCCTGAGAAGGCTGACTCTCCCCAAGCCCCCCATGGAACACAGGCCCTTTCAGCCAAACCTGCTTTCTCAAGGTAACTAGAGCCGTTTTCACTTTCAATATCTGTCCACATACAAATATGTGAAATAAGGTCCCTGTTCCTGATGGACTTCGGTCTAGTGAAGGACAGATTCACACATACTTGCAATGCAACATCGTAAATATTCCTTTGCATTATTGAAGCAAAATAGCCTTGAAATTAGAGCATACACTTTGCTTGTGGGAAACCATAAGCCCATCTCAGTGGGACCAGGACTGATCTAACCCATTGACCTGATAGCCTTTGTGTTCCGGAGTGTCAACAAAATGGTAGGTGGTGCGGACAGACGGATCACATAGTGTTTTTCCTACCGGCGAAATCGGGAGTTATTAGTGTCGTATCACTGCAGCAGTGAGAAGACACAGCTCGTGAACGCAGACGAGTAGCCCCGCGAAGCTACTGTTGCGCGTCGACTGCTTTGTTACAATGTTCCCACTCCCTCCTTCTGTCACTGCGTATAGTGTAGCGATACAAGAAATTGAAAACGAGGAAGGTATTTTTCAAGTTTTCAAAATCCAACTATTAGCGGTCACATTTATTTTACACAAAGAGATCCGTGCACAATAACCCAGCCCCAGATCCTTGCTCAGATTTGGAGACACACTTAGGGACTGAAGGACCTGCCGAGTTTTTTGTTCTTACTCTCTACAGCTAGAAAATAAAGTCCCTTTCCATGTAGAGTTAGCAACTCTGCTAGGTCAGGCCCTGGGAGCCCAGGACTGGCCCCTCCAGCCCATCCAGGCTGAGGAGAACAGGGGTGAGGGTCTGTTTGGGGATCGCACCACATGACGTGAAGCACTCGGTAACTGCAAAGCGCAACCACATTTAAGGCGGAACCAGTAGACTTTTCTTTTTGGGCGTCAGGAGCCAAACTGTTACGTGAGATCAAAACACACGTTTGTCACCAGCACGTGAGACTTCACTGCCGTTTCCGTGGGCAAACACAGGGCACGACGGCGCCCACAGGCCACAGCAGCCAGCTTGCAGGACGGGTCGCGCGTCCAGGCCGGCGGTCGCCCCGTGACTTTTCATGTGGCGCCGATGGTTGGGATCCCCTCACAGGAGTGAGTCTGCTCCGCGAGGTCCTCTTCTCTGGTCCAAAGAGTGAAAGACCCACGAAGACCCTGGCTCCCGGGCAGGGTCCGACATGCCGCTGCTGGAGGGCGGAGGGAATGAACGACGCGCATCCCTTTATGACTTGTGCCCAGAGGGTTTTCTAAGCTCATGTGTGGCTGCTCGTCCTCTGTTGGGTCTGCTTACCTTCCTGGTTCTGTGTCCCCCACGCTCCCACACGTGCAGTACGCCTTCCTCAGGCCAAGCTGGACGTGGCACCCTGGGTCACCCCACCTGGCCAGTCCCCCTGGCCCTGCACCAACCCCGACCCCAGGCATGCACGTCTGTTGCCAGGCCCCGGGGGTCGGTGCTCTCCCACATCAGTGGACCCGACGAGGCAAGGGTCTGGGTTTGCATGTGGGGAGCCTTGTGTGAGGTCAGAGGTGATCAACCCCAGGAATCTGGGCTCTTCCTAGCTTGGCCCATCCCAGTGGCTCTTTTCTGGGAAACGGGATCTTGGTGTTTGGTGAAATTTATGTTACTTATCTAAGGTAAATGTTGAAACTTTCCATTTTATAACAAAGTAAAAGCAAGATGTATTCTCACTAGCCATTAAGGGAACCACAAATGACTTGATGATTTTTTTTTCAAAGAAATGCTTTTTAAGTCATGTTTTGGCAAGTAATATAATAGCTATTTCTGGGTTTTGAGCTTTTCTTGACTAAGGTTTCTGGACTTAAGATGTTGAAGACTACTTCAGTTTAAAAATTAGAGAATATACGAAACACCACATTAAGGTCAATAGCCCATCTACGAAAGGTAGCTTATGTTCACGCACAGAAAAGGTGAAAGCCCAAGAGCCATAGGAACAAAATTAGGGATCCTGACTCCCTCCCCGTTTGCTTGAAGTTCACGCGCAGTCTCTTAATGCCTCCACTGAGGCCCCCGTTTACAGAAAAGGATCATTCCGTCTTCCTGGACCAGCTCATTTGTTATTAAAACTAAGTGAGAAAATAGAGTTTCCAATTCCTAGCTTCCTTTTTATAAGTGAGTGGCATTTTCAGTTTAACATTACTGCACCCAGAATGTATTTTCGCAGCATTTCCCTTCCTCACCTTGCCACCAAGCAGGACAAGCAGCAGGAGGGTGGTGGGGGGCGTTGGGAGAACAGGCAGGGACCCCACAGAGACACCATGCCTCCCTCAGCCTCAGGGTCATCCTCTCACCCAGCCGAAGACCTGTCTGGAGCATTCTCTGAGCTCCGGGCCCTCATTAACACTACAGCGAGATCGGGAAGACGCTGCCCGAGGACGCCCTCTCCCATGGGGAGGCGGGACAGAAGGCCTGCGCTCGAGGGCAGCAGGTCCGGGAACGGCTCGCGTGGCCCTTCTCAGCCTCAGCACACGTCCTCTCACTGGCCCAGGCTCGCCCTCATCCTCACGCTCTGTCTCCGTGAACGTAAGCCCGTGACCGGACCCTTGATCCCACCGTCCGCATCCGAGGAGCTGCCGCCTCCCCATTTCCTGCTCCTTCCGCCTGGCGGGGCAGATGTTGTCTGCTCAGGGCCGCTGGCTCCCTCCCCTAGTGCCAGGGCTCTGCAGAGGCGCGCAGGGACAGCAGGCCTTCTCTGCTCTGCCAGTCACCTGCGGGAGCGATCCGCGGGGCTCAGGTAAGGCCGGACAGATGCTGCTGCAGGACAGAGGGCACCTGCCCAAGGGACCGGGCCAGGGCGACAGGACTCCAGCTCCGGGTCCCCAGCCGAGTCCCACCCAGTGTGCATAGGTCCTGAACTCTATGACCTAGTGAATCTGTTGGAGCAGTCCTCGGGTCTTGCAAAAGCAGCCATGCCTACATGGGGTCCGGGTCGGGGTTCGACGCAAGATGGGGGAGGAAGACAGAAACGGCACAGCTCCACCAGGGGCCCGGTGCTCATGACGCCCCTTCCTTCACAGGCGGCGCACCCCACAACAGAAGATGGGGCCCTCTAGGGACAGGAGTCCCTCCCAGACATAGGCTGCGCCTCCGGAGTCCCAGCACATGGTGGAAAATGCTATTTTGAACTCGAAATGGTGACTTCTAAGCTGGGCCCACGGGAGGCCAGTCTTTGGGGTGAACGTGGCAAAAGCTGAGCTTGGACGCCAGGGCACGCTGTCAGGGCAGGGCAAGCCATGGGGGCCGCGTCCCAGACAGGCACCTGAGTGAAGGACTGAGCACGGTTGGACGGCTGCTGCCCTCCCGGGACGCGAACGCCTGAACATGCCCTGTGCATCCCGGGACGGACCCTCTGGGCAGAATTGTCTCCACCACAGGAACCCCTGGGCTGTGGCCAGGCCCTCGGACCTGCTCTGTGGGAGCCCCTGCCCCTGGGCTGCCTCTGTCCCTCCTGCCTTGCATGCAAACAGATGACCTCTGGCCCCGATCAGCCCACAGGTGAGGGCCACCCGGGGCCAGGGGACAGGAGGTGGACAAATGCCGGGACTCCTTTCCTTCCCCAGGACCTTCTGGCTCTTCCAACAGCCTGGGGAGTGCCGAGCCGGGATGTCCGCAGCGATTCGCACTCTGGGTGTGGGTGTTAAGCCTCTCACTTCCCAGCTCCCGGTCCAGATTCCCAGAACCACCCTCCAAAACAGATGACCTCATCCCATGCCCGTGGCCACGCTCTGCTTCAAGGCAAGTGAGCTAAGACAAAGCCCAATTGCAAAGTTTTCTTGGTTATTAGAGAATCAACAAATAATCTTTTGTTATCATAAAAGCTGTAACCACCCAACTCTGATAAGCATCACAGCATGACTGCCTGGTCCTCCGAGGATGGGGCCGTCTGGGCATTTGCCCGCTTCCCGGGAAGCCCGCTGGCCGGCCCCGCGGCCGGCCCTCCCCCACCACTGCCCCTTCTTCTAGGCTCTATGGCTCACCACCCTCTTTCCAAGAGCACAGTCATCTCCCAGCGAATCAACCTACAGAGGAACGCATTGAGACTTTTACAGTGCATGCCTGTGCGAGGTTACGCCCAGGACGTTCTGGTTAGCATTTCGGTGTTTCTGAGAAGCTTCTGCATCTCCTTCAGAGGCTGCTGCTTGGGGAGTTTAGCCTCTGGGCTGGCCGCCCCCCCCCCCGCCCCCAGGCTCACGGCTCCCAGCTCCGTTATCCCACGCAGAGAGCGCCCTCGGCTCTCACACCTGCCCAGGGCTGGCTGGGGCCATGGTATAGATCATCCGTGAGATGCGGGGAGGGGCCCTGAGCCCCGCCGAGCCCTGAGAGCTCCACTTTCCCGTCCGGTCTTCCTTGGCCTTGTTCTGCTTTCGCCAACACCCAAAGGACATTCTCCTCGGAAAGAGGTTCCATCGCAGAAGGCCGTTTGTGCAGCCTGTCCATCTGTCCGTGCGGCACCCAGGGGGACCCAGCAGGTGCACACCTGTGTCAAGTCACCTGTCACAGCCGCGAGGGCTGGAGAGTTTTCATCCAGACCCCCTCCCGTTTTCAGTTCTTTTAGGAATTTTGTCCTAAGAATTCTTGGTGGGAGCTTGCACTTTTTCTCATAAGACAGCAGTGTGAGGGGCGAGACAAAGCTGAAGGCTCGCTCCCTGCCACCGACGTCTTCGCTTCGAGACCCCTTCTGTGGGTCTTCCCCGCGCGCTCGGGATCTTCTAGGTCAGGCCCAGATCCCGAGCTCTCCAGGCCGCTGATGGCCGTCCTGCGCGCTGAGGAGGAGCCGAAGCACGGGGTGGCCTCACGTGGTGGCTCGCTCCCCTCCCGTGAGCCCGGGGCCCGGTCCTTTCTGCAGAGCCCCTGCAGGGAGTGCTGCCCAGTTCCCTGCGCACGGGGGCTCGGGCTCCCCACGCCGGCTCCGTGCTCAGCGGCTCCGGGGCCCAGCTCTTCCTCGAGACTCCCCCGTGGCTCTCGGAGTCCGCGCCCTCCACCTGTGGGGCGCGCACCTCTCTGCCCGCAGGCTCCTGGTCGCTTCTCACCCCCATCTTCCCCAAAGCACCTCATGCCCAGTTTCGGTCACTGCTACTGCCTTTAATAGCCTTAAATTCCAGCATAAGGCTATTATGTTACCGCTGTCATAGAAGACGGGAACCTTAAGCTCGTGGGACTGGAGATGCCGTGCCGGCTGCACGCAGACGGCCCGGTTGCGGCGGCGTCCACGAGGACTGCAGAACCGTGGGCTGCCCGACGTGGGACGCGACGCTGGAAGTATCCCAGCGTCCCCCAGGCTGAGACTAGTACCGTTCCACACGAAGAACAACACGACTGCATTTCACGGGCTGCCTACTGTCTGCGGGCAGCTCTGCTCAGAGCCGTGCAGCCCCCCGGGCGTGCCCCGGGGACGAGTGTTTGTCTGAGTTTCTGTGTCTAGGTCTTTGCCATGTGTGCCCAGGAGTGGACTAGCGGGACCAAATGGCAACTCTGTGTTTAACTTTCTGAAGAACCAGCACACTGGTCCCCATAGCAACGGATCTTCTAATTAAGCAATAAACAGCACAGGGGCGCCTGGGACTCAGTGGGTTGAGCCTCTGCCTTCCGCTCGGGTCACGATCTCAGGGTCCTGGGATCGAGTCCCGCATCGGGCTCTCTGCTCAGCGGGGAGTCGGCTTCTCCCCCTGCCTCTGCCCCTCCCCCTGCTTGTGCGATCACTCTCTCTCTGTCTCTCTCTCAAATAAGTAAATAAAATCTTTAAAAAAAAATTAAGGTGTACTCCCATTTTTTAATCTCTGAAAGATATGGCGTTAGAAAAGAAAGACCTTGGAAATTTAAAAAAAAAGAAATTATCTGAGAAGACTTTGAATGAGCCATTATGGCATTCTAGCGATGGGTTCCAGAAGGAGCAGATCTCGTTCCCTTTAACAAGCGACACGTGACAGCCCAGAAGGCAGCCGGTGGCACAGATGCTCCCTGGAGGGGCCCTGCGAGCCTGCATCCTTGTCCCCTGGTGCGGACGAGCCTCAGTCCCGGCTGAGTCTCCTCAAACACAGACGGAAACTCCAGAGTCGGGTGGGATCCTCCTGACGTGCAGCTCCTGACCCTCCTTGCAGAGCAGCTGGAGGCCGGGCTCCTGACCCGCGGCGGGACGACGTCCAAGGACACCGTCCCCCGTCCCTCCAGATGGCCTGTCCTCACGAGGTGGTGTGGAGCGTGTGCACAATATTCAATACAACCTTAAATACATCGCTTTAAATATCCCACATTAAACATATAGTAGCATATTTAATGTAAATGTCTTGTTTAATGTAATTTGCTCCTGAAACCATATTAAAAAGAAAAATAATTCCATCTTTAAGCAGGAAAGATTACATGCATTTTGTCCCAACCCAGAATAACTCAACAATTTTCACAAATAGAAAAATAAATCCATGGATAAAAGAAAAAATCTATATAAGTAATAATCAGCAATCTGAAAGTGAATAAACACCATATAAAATAAAATGTAACTAAGTTTTATTATACAAACACTTTTTCTTCTTTCTACTCGGTTTTTTTTTTTTTTTTTGGATGCTCTCAGCTAACATGCAGTCAGACTGTCCTTTTAACGTAGTTATAGCAGAGAGAAAACCCACTGGGACAGCACGAAGGTGAGTCCTAATGTGTCCCGGGGGCATGGAGACAGGTGGGCAGACAGGGCCGGGGGCTGGGGGCTCCCTCCTTCTCAGTCCTCCTGGGCAGCGGGTCCCAACTCTGACCGTGCTGTGTCCACCCATGGGCAATTGGCCTAACTGTGCTCCAGGTGACATCCTGACTAAAGCCATGGTGTCGAGGTGTCAGCTCAGGGCATATGCCGGACACTGGGGAGTCAAAAAGTCACTTCTCACAATGCATTTGATGTGTTGGAGTGAAACAGCCATTCTGGGGGGAAAGCAATGTCTGAAAAATGCTAAGAGTTTTCTGGCGCTCTCTGCCAGGAGGTGGGAGCTGGAAGTAGCCGGCGAGGCGGGCCTGTGACTAGCAGGCCCTGCGACGCCCAGTGGCCAGGCCGCCCGCCTTGTGCAAGGACAGTGAGGGTCAGCTGGCAGCTGTGGACAGACACTTGGCAGCTCAAGACCCAGATGTCTTGGCAGGAGGGCCCCCAGCTTCCCCAGCGCGGACGGGCCCTCATCGGGCTGACAATGTCTGCTCCTGTCCCCAGACCTCACCTCCCCCACAAGTCCCTCCCCTGGAAAGAGGCTTGGCCAGGCTCGGCCGTCCGCAGAAGTCCAGGGTTGTTCCCTTCCGCACTGGGCTTCCAGGCTGTAACCCGGTCCCATCTGTCTGAGGGCTTTCCGCCCTTCACAGAACCCTGCACGGCGGACACTGGGTTTGGGCTCCACAGTGGGCTGCTGGCCCCGGGCCTCAGGGGTGTGTGTGGCAGTGCGTGGGCTTCTCTTCAAGCCCCGTCCCCTTCTGCTGCCAGGGCCAAAACTCAACTTGGAGAAACTCAGACTGAGCAAACCCTGCCTGAGACGTCGAAACCCACAGAAACCGCAGGAAGGACCCATTGAACCTACAGCGGGAGCGGCTGGCTGCCGGTAGCAGTTGGGGCGGGGCTCTGTCCCAGAGCCGTGTCCCCTGCTGACCATCACGGACCCCCCTCCGGATCCTCGTGAGTCAGGGTGTGCACTGCCTCATTCACCGGCAGGCGTGCAGCAAGGGTGTGGGCACCGCACTGGCTCTCAGCAAGCCCGCCCGCACCCTGCAGGGGCAGCTCCTTCTGGAACACACTGCCCATTGGCGACCCGTGGGTCGCGCCGTGGGGGAACCTTGCCCAGAAGGGATGAGAGGCCACACAGCAAGCTTCTCCGCGCGACGTGTTCCCTTTCAGCAACGCTTTGCTCCTGTGGGTCACAAACCCTCAGTCCCAGGAGGGGATGGCGCCAGGGGCCTCGGACGGGGGAAGACCAGCCCGTCACGACTTCCACCACAAGTCATAAAACACGACGTGTGGAGAAACGCATCTCAGCCTCATGCCAGCCCCCTGAGCATCCGCACAAGACGTATCGTTCTTATTTCTCGAGTAAGATGTGCTAAGCCCCCGCCACCAGTCCCCCACAGGCCAGCCCGAGTCGCTTCCTTGACTTGAGGAACAGAGACCTGGTCTCTCCCTCTACATTTGCGTCACAAAAGCCACCATTTCATCTCCCAGGTCAAAGCAGGGCTCCATCCTGTCCCGCGTCCCCAGACGGCCTGCCAGCACCTGGCTGCTCCGACGCGCGTTTCCCGTCTCTGCCCCATCCCCGCCTCGCCCGAAACCCTCGGAAACCCCACACCGCCCGCCCCGGAGCGCAGCCCGTGTGTGTGTCCGCCAGACGGACGTGCGCTCCTCTCTCGTTTGGGTCGGGAGCAGCTCGGAGACCTGCGGCTGCTCAGTGGGGGAGGGGTCTCCTGTGTCGCTAAGGTCCCTCGGAATCGCCTCAGTGACTCTGGTCGAACCACTGCACACCTCTGCCCTCCCGCTCAGCTGAGGAGCGCCAGGCGGGAAGGGGCGCCTGGCGACCACGTCTGCTCGGCTCTGGTGGCCGATGGAACCCGCGAGGTCGGCCCTGGGCGGAGCCCCTTCCTCCACGGGGCCCTGCGCCTACACCTTCGCCTGGGAAGGGCAGAGGGGAGACCTACACCAGAAGGAGCTCACGTTAGCGGGGCAAGACATCGACTCTCCCCTGCTGGGGCTTGGCTCCCTTCCCCCCAGTAGAGGCCCTGCTACTTCTTTTTAAAAAAGGGAGAGAGATTCATTTATAGAAAACCTTTTTACAATTTATTTCCTATTGTTAATCCTCAAGGTATAAAAATGAGGCTCTAGCTAAATGCAGGGTTTCCGTGGTGAAATGTTGACCATGTGAACAAATAAATAAATATTTACAGTCTTTGGCAGAATGAATGACGTTTCATCAATCTGGAAGAGAAGTTTGTTCAAAAAAACATAAATAATTTACCAAAAAAACTATGGTACAGTCTAAATATTCACATTGCCTCCCACGGTGCTGTGTTGTTCGGCTAGGGATGCCAACACAGCGGTCTCTGCGGCCTCCACGACCGTCCGGTCGAGTCCGAGCTCCCACACCCCTGTCCTGGGGACGCGGCTCCACAGAAAAGTGCAGCAAAACAAAAAAATCCACCTCGAAGGAAGCAACGTGTGACTTTATCAAATGGAATGTGCCCTCCGGGACCAAAGCTGTGCGTCCTCTCTACCATACACGGACATGAGGGCACGGTCAGCAGAGAGGGGAGCAGGACTTGCCCACCTCAGACAAGACAAAGTCCTCTTCTCAAGCCCCTCACGTGGAGTGAGATTAATACTTTCTGTAGAAAGATCATGCAGTTGAAGGCACAGAACAAACACACACGAACTTGTGTAAATTACACACGTTACGCACGACACACACGTCACGTATGACACTTGAATGACTGGTTAATGGCTGCATCTGACAAGGCTCGCTGCTGCTTTTTCTTTAGCGTTCCAAGTCTTAAATCCCATGTACAGCGACAGGCAACGGGAACAAAGACAGAATCACGGCCGCTGGCAGCAACATCAGTTAGGTTCCGCTATAAACTCCCCACGACCAGTGGTGTGTTCTCTCCCGTGTTGAGCTTTATCACGGCACCATAATACTGTGATATGGTAAAGCTTGTATCTTGACAGGAAGGCATTTTGTGGTAACTGGATTTTTATATTATCATAGACGTGCTACCCATTTATTCCCAGAAATCCTGCAACACGTGTCACGTGACATATTTAAAATAAGTTATTGGTGAATGAAGCTGCACTGACAGTCTTTTAATAAATATTAAGGAAACATCTGTAATGGGAACCTTAGTGGAAAGTGTTGCCAGATTCGGTAAGCCGCTTTGGCCGGGTTTCAAAGTCTAGAACCGGATTGAGAGGCGAAGGTGTCCTGGCGGAGGCTTCCGTCTGCTGGTCTATTGTCCAGCAGCGGAGATGGGCAAGGGGGCTGAGCGGGAATTCTGGCAACGAGAGAGCAGAGTCAGGGGACAGCCGGCCAGGGGGTCTCTCAAGCCCGTTGGGTGGGAGGCTCTGCCGGACCCCCACTGGGACCCGTGCTCGTGCTCCTTTCTCGGATGTCCCCTCTCAGATACACCTGCCCCTCTCTGCCAAGTACACGGGCTTCCGCTGTGGGCAGGGGTGTGGGGGAAGGGGCATTCATTCGTTCTCTTACTGCTAATGTGCCCATTAGACAGCTGGCTCCCCAGCGTGTGACGGGTCTCCCGACCTCTCTGCCCCCACGGCTCGCCATACTCCGGCGGACCCGTCTCTGGGGTCAACCGGACGGGACTGCCTGCTACTGGAACGGAAATGGCTTTAAACACTGAAAGTCACATAGCAATATTTTTCCTGCTTAATTTATGATAATGGCTTGTGCAATATTCCCTTCAACTCCATATACACATAAATACAATAAGTAATTACATTTTATATGTAAACGTCGTTCTTTTTCAACAAACAAGGAGAAAACGATGTAATGCCATGCTCGGTTTCACTGCACAGAAAGTCTCGCGCATCACCACGCTGCGCTCCTGGAGTGGCTCCATGCAAGTTCACCTTCGACGCGTATCCTCTGAAGGCACGCGGGCCCGGGGTCGACGGTGGTGCACGACCCTCAGTGTCAAGGTCGAGGACAGGAGCTGCTGCTGAAGAGAGAGAAGCTGGAAGCAGCCGCGCGCTGGGGGTCTGGGGCGCAGCGTCTACAGTACGTCTCTGGAGGTGCGGCAGGCCCTGTTCACACATCTACAAACAAACAGCGGTAAGTGGAATTAGGACAGCTGGACCGCGGGCTTTGTTTTCTTTTATTTGGTTCTACCTGTAACCTGAATATCATCCTAATTTGTAAAAAATCCACAATACGGATGGACGGATGGATGCTCCGATGCGTGCATGGGAGGGAGGGAGGGAACGTGTCACGCCTTGAAAGACAACCCAACAGAGGGAAAAGCAAAACAAAGCAACACAACACCAGAAGCAACATTCTCATGTTCCCTTTCCCTCTTTATGTGGCTTCCCAGTGTGTGATTGTTGAAAGGTACCTTGGAGCCTCCCTGACCTCATCAGCAAGAGGGAATATTTTCACGTGCTCATGAAGGCGCGGTCAGACAGACGGGGCAGCCTTCCAGGTCTGCCGAATTGTGATTCAAATATATTCCTAGACACGTAACTGCCCCTGCCCGGAACTGCCCTCCTGCTGCTTCTCTCCTCCCTCCCTTCCAGTCCTCCTCCCTTGCCTTCCCCTCCCTATTCCTTCCTTCCTCCCTCCCTCCCTCCCTCCTTTAGCAAGGTTGCAGTCTAACACGCCCTTAGTGGTCCAGAAGATGTGCGGAGGACAGAGTAGGATGAACAGGCATGAACAGGCATGAGAGCCTGAGAGTTGGGAAGTGTTGGTTCCACCAAAGGAATTCACATTCGATCTAAAACAGACACGGAAAGATGCAAACCGGGCTCCCCGAACAGAACCGGCGCTCACTGCCTAGCATGCTGCTTTACGAAAGGACCATTGAGGTGCGCGTCCCTTCCCCGGTCTCTGCGCTGCGAGCCGCCACGCGGTGGGGTTCTCACCCACCTCTGCACTCATATTTGAGGTCCGAAAAATAGACCATTTCTTGAGAGAAGACAAACAGACCCAGCCGCCCGCCAGCGTAGGTTTGGTCGTACATGGGTCCTGAGTCCGCCATGACCTGCTTCCCTTCATGCACTAAGACTCTGCAAACAGAGGGAAAGGATGTGGGGGTGAGGCCCGGGGGTCAGGGTCAGCTCTGTCCTCGCACAGCCCCCCAGCAGCAACAGGCCATGGCTCCAAGACCCACCACTCCCCATAGCTGGCCCCTTGGTCTCAGCGGGGCCTCTCGGTCCCCAGTGCCGGGAGCCAGACAGCCGCCCGCGGTGGGGGGACCGTTTCTGGGCCGCACTGCCTGGGCACCACAGCCTGCCCTGGCACGGAAGCCACGTGCCAGCTGTTCCCACCCGCTAGGCAGCCCTGCGTGGCGGCAAGGACGGGGCTATCTCTGAATGCCCGAAGCAGGACGGCCTGCACAAAGGCCTCCCTGACGGGAAGGCGGCCCGCGGGCGAGCGAGCACCACAGCCAGACAGCGAGCCCGGGCTTCCCCGCCCCGGGCCGCTCCCTCCGGCCGCAGACTCACGCTCCCGGCCCTGCACTTTCTAGCCAAGTTTAACTTTGGGAGAAAACAAACACCTGATTTAAATCATCCATATTTGTTTTAATCCAAACCACTCACACACACTGTCATGCTGGAAGGGCAAAATACTCTCAGCCTGACCCATGTGAGGGTCCCGTGATGGCTTTTAAATGCGGCCGTGCACGGTGTCAGACAGAAACACGAGTCTGTTCTCTGAATGAGGCCAATGGTACTTTTGCAAAGATGGAGCTGATTTGCACTTTCTGGTGCACCTCAGTGGCTCAGTCATTAAGCGTCTCCCTTCAGCTCAGGTCATGATGCCCGGCCCTGGGATCGAGTCCCACATCGGGCTCCCTGCTCCGCAAGGAGCCTGCTTCTCTCTCTGCCTCTGCCCTTGCTCTCTCTCTCTCTCTCTCTCTCTCTGACGAATAAATAAAATCTTTAAAAAATCGTAATGATTGATACTTTCTGTCCCCTGCCCAGAATGTTCATTAGGAGGAAAGTCGTTTATCTTCCTCTGAGTTCCATGAACGTGGCAAGTTTAATGTTCTCCGCTTCCATAGCTGGGTTTTTCCCCATAACTGGTGTGCAGGAGGAGAGGCAGGGTAGGAAAAAGGCCTGCGACGTGCAGGAGACAAGGGCAGCAAGTGAGAGTCCTGCCAGCAGACGCGTCTGCTAACGCTCTGACTTGCCCCACGGTGCAGAGACATCCTTGCAGAGGGGAGTCCCCTGGGGGACGGGGCTGGTCCTGAGTCTCACTCACCTTATGTAGCCTGTCTTGGGTCTGTGGGTCAGATGCCACCTGTACGCGGTGTAGTCTTTCCAGCCAATGTTCTTGGGGTCATGCCATAATGTACGCACCTGGGAAAACACACCCTCCCGAGTCTAGCTGGCACCTGAGTCCTGACCGCGGTCACCGAATACAAAACAAAGATGTTACTGGGCAAACTAATCCCTGGGGTTCAGGTAACCACGTCGCCGTCTGAGGGGTTTCATGGCATAAATCTCCAGCCTGGACAGGATCCCCTGACAGGAGGCCATGCGGTCCCGGGCTCGGAGCTCAGGCGCTTGGGCCAGAGCCAGCCGGGGATTCGGGTCCTCCATCCTCTGCCTCAGCACGGGGCCTGGGGCAAAAACCTCAACTGAACACCGGGTTCTCCCTTTCTCTAGAAGAAGGTAGAAACGACAGACTTAATCTACAAGAGGATCGTCAGCTGCGTTTCTCAGAGCGCCAGGCCTGGCCTCTTCAGGGAGGGAGGTTCTGCACAGGAAAGCGTTAGGACTGGTATAGCTCAAGTCCCAGAGGATGATGCCCCGGAGGCAGGGCATCTCTGGACGGAGCGGAGCCTGCTCTGTGGACAACGTGGCAGCCGCAAGGCCACGTGGAGGGGCCTGGCGCTCGGCATGCCCCAGCACCCTCACCTGACCCTCCGTGTTCCCGGTGTGCCACAGAGCATTCCGCAGGTGCTCGCCGGTCCCCGTGGTGGAGTTCACCACCTTGAGGGACACGCCGGAGTAGCCGTAGGCACGGGTGGGCTGGTCCTCCCAGTAGGTCTGCGTGACCTGCTTCCACATCACCACGTAGAAACGGCTGCTGGACTGGTAGCCAAAGACAAAGCCGGCATAGTCATCGTCCCGGTCGGTGTTGACGTAAAACGTGCCGCTGAAGTCCACAGACCCAAACTCATCAAAACCTGGGTGTCAAGGAAACATTCAGTCACAGGACTGGGTCAGAAACAGCCTGTGGGGAGATGCCTGGTTGGCTCGGGACCCGCGGATGCGCACGGACGAGGGCTGCGCCAGGTCCGCGCCTCAGACGCTCCGGACGCGGGGGGTTTCTCATGTTCAGATCCCACGGACTGGACGCTGGAGAGCCTTACTCTGTCCTGTAGCATTTCACAGACCACATCCATAGCATAAAATGGCATCCTGGGTTTGAAATTCCAAACATGTGACTTCCCAGGCCCTTGTCAAGACCATTTAGGCCGACATGGAAGGGTGGGGACTCCCACGAGACCTCCCTAATCTCACCCCCACAAGCCTCCCGCCTGCTCTGTCGGCACCTCGTCCCCAGGAACCAGGAAGGACAGATGCCCAGGGCTCACCGACAGCAATGCCAGGGTCCGAATTGGCCGTCTGCACCAGCTCCTTCCCTTGATGGCGAATGACCCAGTTGGGGTCGATCTGAGTGGTGCCCTTGGGGTCCAGATGGACCATCTGGAAGTTCCTGAAGTCAGTTTCGCTGATGGCACTGTTTTCAGGGCACACATCATCGATGTCTGGGATGCTGTCGTTGTCAAAGTCGTCCTTGCAAGCGTCCCCGCGCCCATCACCTGCCACCAGCACAAGCAGGAGAAGGAGAAAACAGAGTAGATGGTTTGCCGACTGCCTCTCTGAAGCGTCCTCACACACTCGCGGAGACGCTCCATGGAGCAGTGACCGTGTGCGGCAGCCCCGGCCAGCCCTCGAGGGTCCCCACGCAGCCCTGGGCTGCCAGCTCTGGGGGCTGTCGCTGGACCACCGGGCTGACCTTGCGGCTTGCTTTCTGATAGTTTTCAGAACTTCTGTCACGACCTTTCTGCATCATCCTGCCCCAAACCTGCAGATCTGAAGCAGAGTTCTGACTCTAGAAATGACTATCCCTGGGGACGTACGATCTTCTTTTTTCTGGAAGCTTCTTTCAGCTTGTCCAGCAAGGTGGTGGAAGGTGTGGGGTGTGCGGCGGGAACAGACCACCGGCTGCTCATGGGGGACCCATGGTCCCCGCGGTGGCTCGTCTGCAGTGAGCACGACCCTCCCCAGGACAACGGCAGCTTCCTACACTAGCGCGTGTGAGTGCCGATGGCTTTGGAAAGAGAAAAATGTACCGAGTGCAGCTAATTTCCCATCACATTCTGGAAACCAGCAGTGCGTGTCCCACCAACGGGTGCAGGCCAGTGCGCTCACATGAGGACACCGGGAAGACGTGAGCACTCGTGTGAGCCGGCCCCTCCCCCACACGACAGCAGGGCGGCCTGAGCCGAGCGCTGTGGGTCCAGACAGGTCTTCGTGTCCCGCAGGAATCAGGCACATGGCTTGGGGGTGGGGCGGGGACCCCTGGAGCTGGCCCCAGGCCCCGAGTCCCTGTGCACCTGCGGCTCCGTGGCTCAGACGCCCACCTCCCTGTCTCTGCTCCTGAAGGCCGAGCAGCGCCTCCCACGCCTGCCACCACTTTCTCACGCTCCCCCAAAAGCCCCGGGCACAGCGTGCACATCACTGTCTGCTGGAGACCTTCCTGGGATCCCAGGTCCCCCTGCAACCCCCGGGGTGGGGTTAGCTTCCCAGAAAAACTGTCCCTTTTCCTGATATTTCACACCCACCATTTTTTGTTGCTTTACCCATGACAAACCCCAACCCTCACCATCATGAGGTGACATGAGGTAACCCAGATCCCCACCTCATCCCGCCTGTAACAGGGCCTCTCTGCAGAGACCACCAACGGCTGTGACGCAGGCCACCCCGACACACGATGCAGGGGAGGCTGTCGCTAGCACGGCAGCTGGTGGGCACGAGCAGGGCTGCCCAGGAGAGCACAGCACCCCATTTCCTGCACAGACTTGGCCCCGGGGCTCCCTGTGAGGCACCCACCATCTGAGTCCTCCTGGTCCGGGTTGGACACCAGCCGACAGTTGTCCCTGTCATCGGGGACCCCGTCGTTGTCATCGTCTGAGTCACAGGCGTCGCCCTGGCCATCATGGTCATGGTCGGCCTGGTTGGCGTTGGAGATGGAGGGGCAGTTGTCCTGATTGTTCTGGTGGCCGTCCTCATCGATGTCCTCATTGTTGTCACACTGGTCTCCCACAAGGTCATTGTCCACATCGGTCTGGGGGACAGAGAAAGACCCACGCTGAGTGTCGCCCAGAGAGTGGGGCGCCAGGCTGGAAGTCCCATGGACTTTGGGGTTGGGCCTCCTCATGCGCGTGAGCGGCTGTGCCCCAGGAGGGCTGTCCGCGTCAGGGGCAGCTCCAGGACCCTCCACCACCCGTGACAGCTCTCCATGGGCTCACGACACGGGAAGAGGACTGGAAAGAATTAACACCACAGAACCAAGTGCCTCTTTGACAACGTCTGCGACAGACTAGCCCACGTCCGACCATGACGCGTTCCGTTCACTGTGTCTCCCAAAGGCAAATCTCCAGGAGAAGCAGATTCCCCGTTCGCTTCCGGGAAAGGAAGATGAGTGGAGGGAGGCGCGGCTCCCGTAGGAAGGGCGGGGGGACACTGGGCATCTGGCCCGTGGCCACCGAGACACGAGAGTGAACGCTCGGTTCAGGAACGGTTGCAGTCAAACTCCTGAAACGCCGGTGCTGCCGCTTGCTCGCGGCACAGCGGCCGGAAAGCCACAAGCACACGACTGTCTACAAGTGACGAGACCCCCGACCTCACACTGCCCGCAGACACAGCGGATGGATCACGAGATCAGCTACCTGGTCGGGGTTGTGCACCAGGGGGCAGTTGTCACAGTGATCGCCCACGCCGTCCCCGTCCGTGTCTCTCTGGTCAGTGTTGTACACGTACGGACAGTTGTCCCGCTCGTTGAAGACGTCTGTAGGCATTCCAGGGAAAGACAAAAGAGCGCAGAGCTTTTCCTACTGCATTAAGCAACTTAGAGCCAAACTTCCATTTAACAACGAGGATCTAAGATCATGGTAAAGTGTAAACATTACTGCATTCGTGGGAAAACACATCAGGTTTCCTGTCAAAGTCCAGATCCCCCTAGTTTGAACCAGAGCCGCTCGCGGAGGTTTCCGGGCAACGCGGCAGGACAAGAAGCTGTGTTCCCACGGCGAGCTGAGTTCACTGTGCGGACCGTCTCCCTCGCTTCCATCCCCTAGGCCTTGACCTGGGGCACGCTCCCTCCCCGTCACCACTTGCTCCACAGAGGAAAAGCCATAGAGGCCAAGGCCAGCAGGGTTTCCAGGCGATACCTCATTGCAAGAAACCCCCCCCCCCACGGGAATGAGTCCCGTCAGCACCAGAGCCACAGAAACATGACAGAACGGTGGGTCACACAACCCCGTCCGCTGCTGGCAAAACCCCAAAGAGCTCAACCGCTGAGTCAGCGGAAACACAGGACAGACGGAGGCACTCCCGCCTGGACCGCGGAGGCCCGAGGGGGTAGGATGCAGAGGGCAGCGAGAACGGACCCCCAGAATGGACCCCCAGGAAGGGCTGGCTGGTGCTCCAGCCATGGCCAGGGCAGAGAGGCACCCGCTGGCCCCAGCCTGCAGACGCCCGCAGACAGAGAGCCACAGCTGCCTGCTGGGGCCCCAGCCTCTCAGGTGGAGTGCCAGCTGGAGCTGTTGGAGTTCCTGACACCCGGGGGACCCCCAGGGCAGCTTCACCATGGCCAGCTCATGACTTGTTAGAAACGAGGGCCAGGGAGGGATATCCCGAGACAGGGAGACAGGGAGGCGGGCTCTGCCATCCGACACGTCTCAGAGGCATGATCTGCTGAGGAGACAGGACTGCACTCTTGGGGCTCTGATGGGGATGAGCGGGAAGGACACAGGGTGCAGGGCTGGGGCCTGGGTCACAAGAAGGAAGAAGCCATGTCTGCAGTTCTAAGAGGGAGGTCCTGAGGCTGGCAACCCCCCACTGACCCCAGGAGGGACGGATAGGGTGAGGCTGAGCTCCCGCCAGAACGGCTAAGTCACGGTTCATCCGGTGCCAACCCACAGGGGTGGCCAGCTTATACCACAGCCATGAGGGGACGATGACTTGCAAGCACGTGTCTACATTAAGGAGCAGGACCGACCGTCCCCATCAATGTCCACGGAGCACGCATCGCCCTCGCCATTGTTGTCCGTGTCAATCTGTGCGGGGTTGTGCACGTATGGACAGTTGTCACAGCGGTCCCCAACCTCGTCCTTGTCGTAGTCGAACTGGCGGGGGTTGAAGAGGAGCTGGCAGTTGTCCTATGGAAAGGCAAGGGAAGGAGTCGGGAACCTGCGTGGAAGCCGGAGGGGCAGCAGCCCTCGTGGATGGAGCAGTCAGCCCCAGCAAACAGGTCACTGCCACCGAGTCATTTGGTGGCCCTTGATGCATCCGACACTGTCCTGCGACAACGATGACACACTGTGTGCCTCGTGGTGGGAACACACGCATCCCCATCACACATGTGAGCAGGCAGGTGGTGAAGGGTCCATGGGTCGGTGGGAGGCGGATGTGGCGGAGCCATGAGGAGCCTCGGGGTCTGTTCCCACAAGCGCTGTGCACCCGTGTGCATGCAAACTCACTCACGTCCTGCAACAGTTTCCGCGGGAAGCGCTAGTGTGTCCCGGCTGCCGTGACGGGGAGCAAATCACTCACCAGGGGGACGGCCGCGCTCATCGCCGGCTCCCCCAGGAGGGCGGGCAGGCCTCTGATCCACCGAGAGGTCTAACTCCTGCTGGCGTCCCAGCAGAGCCCCTGCGGCCCATGCCCGGCCAGTGCCAGGTTGCGTGTGCGGGAATGCGGCTCACAGACGTGTCTGGGGACCTGGGACGAGGCTCCCCTCCCTGGCTACCCGACCCCGAGGTCCAGAGCCGCCCCACTGGCCCCACCTTCTCATCATCCACGCCATCATTGTCGTCATCATCGTCACAGGCGTCCCCGGTGCCGTCCTTGTCGAAGTCTTCCTGGCCGGAATTGGGCAGCAGCGGGCAGTTGTCCTGCGAGCAGAGAACGCACGCGAGTTATAACACATGCGGGGGCAGGGGAGTAATGCTGTGGGCACAGAGCTGGTCGCCCAGAGGTTGGGAGCTGTCTTCAGCCCGGCAAGGCCGTACTGGAGACGACATCCTGTGGCCAGCGTGGCCAGACAGGGAGGCTCGCATCCCTCACCAGGGACCCCTGTGAAACAGCACCAGAGAGCAAAAACCCGAGGGGGGCAGAGCCACCACTCTGAGAGCCTGGAGCAGGGCTGAGCCCGTGGGGTCCCCTTCCTCCCTGTGACGCCAGCTCCCATCACAGAGTCCAAATCACATCCCCATCATCTCTTCACACAAGTGGGTAACTGACGTCGTTAGAAAAATCATTTTGTTTCACTCCAGTGATGTCGTAATTCAAACCTGAGCTGCGTTTCAATTCTGTGTCCCCGAGTGCCACGGGAGTCCCAGCCTCCAAACAGACCAGACCCCCGGGGCCACGGCTGGCGCCAGCGAAGATCTCCCAGGACCGTCACGCCCAGGCCCCCGTCCCACAGATGTGGTGAAACACGAGCGTTCCCCAGCACAGGGAGCCGTGGGGAGCGAGCACAGGACGCCGCTGCAACCCCCCAGAGCCCCCGATCGTGTAGACCCATGAGTCACGTCCAAACAGCCACAACCAGCCCGAATGGGGGTTCCTGGACGTGGGAGGCCCAGGAACCCGTGGGTGGGCACCTTCGGGGCCGCGCCTGGCCCTCACCTTGATGCAGTGGTACGTGGCGTTGGTGGCGCAGACCAGGTTCTTGTTGGGCCAGCCGTCCAGGTCCGAGTCCTCCCCGCAGATGAGCCCGTCCCCCGCATAGCCCGTCTGGCACTCACACTTGTACATGGGGTCGCTGAAATGCCCCAGGTAGACGCACTCCGCGTGCCGGTGGCAGGCGTGAGTCTTGTCCGTGCAAGGGTTCTCGGGCTCACACACCTGTGGGGAAAGGGCCCCATGGCTAGAACACACGGAGACCCCACCCCTCCCAGGCAGGGTGTATGGGGGGCGCTCAGGGACCAGTGCAGGGGTGCAGGGACCCCTCAGATGCTGTGGGGACAGCAGGTGCCGGGAAGGCGTCCAGACACTCAGGGCGATGCTCTCTCTGGAGGCTTTTCAGTGGCTTCAGAGCGGCTCCAGCATGATGTCCGAGCCCACAGGGAGCCGTGTGCTGTCAGCCGGTCCGTTTGGGCTCCTCCAGCAAAGCTGTGCTCTGCACCCACCAGGGTGGTCCAGGGGACTGGTGGACAGGCTTCCACTCCCGTAGCCCTCTGCCCACCCTAGGGAGGCCACCCCTGTTCCTCTCCAATGACCAGGCTCTCCCCGACGGGTTTCCAGCCTCTCCCCGCACACAACGGGCCAGGGTCCTCACCTGCTTCTCGGTCCTGGCTGCCTCCAGGCCGACGCCGAAGGGCTGGGTCCCTTTGTAGCGAGGGGGGCACGGCAGGCAGTGGAAGCCGGGGTTGGTGTTGACGCAGCGGTGGGCTTTGCTCGTGGTGAAGCAGACATCGGTGACCACAGCGCACTGTGGGGCACACTGGCGTGAGCCCCGACCCTATCCCCGTGAGTTCCCCTCCCCTGGGACAGGGACCCACCTCATCCAGGTCCTCACAGTGAGTGCCGTTGCCCAGGAAGCCCACGGGGCAGGAGCCACAGGACCAGGAGCCGTCAGGGAAGCTGTTGCACTGGGCTCCCGGGAAGCAGGGGTTGGACAAGCAGCCGTCTGCGTGGGAGGACGCAGAGCGGGGTCAGCACAGGACTGCGCCCCCAAGCCCCTCGCAGAAGGACGCAGGCGCTGCCTATATCGGGAGGGGCTTGCTGCAGGGAAACTGAGTTACTCAGGGAGGGCGGGGCTTCTGGCGGAGTCGCCACCTCCAAGAATAGATCCTCAGGTAGTGAGAGTACAGGGGCTGCAGGGAGCCTGGACGGCTGTCGTCGCACAAAACGTTTCCCTCACGGCACGCATCTCCGTGTTTATGTGAAAACGCAGACAAGCTCGGTGATCAGAGCAGTTACGGTTGAGTGCATAGAGCTGAGCTTTCTTCCCTATTTTTCTGCTGTTCTGTGCTTGGTCCTAAGTCCTCCGCATGTGGAGCCGCCCCCGCCCGTCCTGCACTCGGTCCTACGTCCTCCGCGTCCAGAGCCGCCCCCGACACCCACCTATGGGGCAGCTCCTCCTGTTGCACATCTGATGCTCCCTCACGTCCCCCGCGCAGTCCTTGCCCCCGTGCTGCGGCTCGGGGCTGTTGCAGACGCGCGTCCGCTCCCGGATCCCACCGGCACAGGTGACAGTGCAGGCTGACCACGGTGACCACGGGCTCCACCGGCCGTCGACTGTAGGCAGAGAGCACAGAGGGTCGGTGGGGAAGGTGACCTAAGCCAGACAGAGCAGGGTCTCCGCATGGGGCTGGAACACTGGGAAGACTGTTTGCTCACAGCACTAGGCTGGGGGGTAATGCAGACAGCGGATGTCGGCGGGTATGGTTTTCTCCTCTGGAAAATCTCACGGACGCTGTGAGTAGAAGCTGACCGCCGGCCAGGGCCTGCAGGCACAGGGCCCCGCCATGGAACAGCTCACATTCGTTCTAACGGACAGCTCGGCTGCGAGAGGCTCCCCGCACTCTCCTTGTCGCCGGCTGTCCTTACAGGCGTGACTCGGGCTTTGGAGAGGCTCCTGGCACCCTGGTTGCCCATCCAGCTGCAGAGTCGGCTGTCCCCTGAGACCCACCGGTCTGGGCCCTCCACACGGCCCCCAGTGAAGGGCGCGCAGCGAGAGCTCCCACGGTACAAGCTGATGCTTCCCTGAATCGTGGGTGAGCTGTAGTCGCCTGGCTGGCTCCGGTGAGGTCAGGGCTCACAGGCCATCCGGAGTCACCCCGAGGCCGGCTTCCAGCACGCAGCCAGCAGAGGCTTGGTGGTGCCTCCATGGAGGAGGAATGGGCCAGCAGGAATGGGCCTGGTCCCAGACCCCTGCACCCCGCTGTCTGCAAACACCCGCTCCCACCCAGCCTTCATGACACCTACTCGGACACGGGACGCCCTGGCAGCCCTTGGTCTCGCGACCACTCCCTTTGCAGTTCTTGCCGCCCATCTGGGGGACGGGCGAGTTGCAGAGACGGATTCGCGTGATGTTGCCGACGCCGCAGGTCACTGAGCAGGACGACCAAGGTGACCAGTGGCTCCAGCCCCCGTTCTGCCGGACTAGCACACAGACGAGGACAAGCATGTCAGGGCAGCTGTGGCCCCCACGTTTGCTCACATGCAGGAGTGGAGAGGAGAAGTGGCAGGGGAAGGACCGTCTCCCACAGGAGCCCCCGGACAAGCCTAAGAGGTCCCCGAAACCCAGCCCGTCCCCACCGACCCCCACACCCAAAGGAGAGCAATGCCAACCCCAGCCCCTGACACCCAGAGGCCCGGACACTCACTGCGATTGTCACACTTGCCCAGGCTGCATGCCCGCGTCTGGATGGACGGCCCCAGGCAGGTGTTGCTGGTGACGTCACAGGACCGCCCTCTCTGCTGGGTGCCTGAGCCACAGGTGGCAGAGCACTCCGTCCACTCTGCCCAGGGGGACCAGCCTTCCTCGCCGTCCAGCGCTGGGTGGGAAGCACAGGGCCTGTCAAACCTTCGCCCAGGGTGGCCACGGGACAGACTGGCCCACAAAGGGCCTGCAAGGCGGAAGCCATGTGCTGGGGAAGGCAGGTGCGTGGGGTGCGCCCTCGGAGCACGGCGGAGGCCCTGGGCTATACCGTCTGCGCGCCGAGCCACGCTCACCACCAGGGTCCGGGAAGGGGTCTACGGATTTCTGAAGATGGTTCACAGGAAAGAGTCTGGAATCGGGTCCACATGAGGCTTTATGGGACGTACTAAGACTTAACATGCTTCCTTTTTAACCTCCGTTGCTGAGTAACACGTGATAATGAAATATTTCAATTTTGGTTGGAATTACAGGTCCAAATTTAGTCCCAGACAATTTAATTCAGGACAAGTTAAATAAAAAGGCAATTTCCTGCAAAGAAAATCCCGAGTGATTCCTTTCTGTAAGTAACTTCCTGCAGGAGGTCTGTCTGGGGAGCAGGAAACGCACTGCTTTCCCGCATCGTACTCGGGGTAAACATTCCAGAAAGCAGGAAACCAGATGAGAATAGGTCACGGAGACCACACTCAGCAGCATGGAACGCCCCCTCTAATCAGACGCGGGCTCTGTCTCGGGATCGTGTTTTCATCTTCCGCCTCGCGCCAGGCATGGTGCGTATCAACTCGGAAGGCGCATCAGGCTCTCCCACACGCCGTCTGCTTCAACATTGTCCATTTCAATCACAAAACTAACCCCTGGGAGCCTGGGGGCTCAGCTGGTTGAGCAACTGCCTTCAGCTTGGGTCACGATCCGGAGTCCCGGGATCGAGTCCCACATGTGGCTCCCATCTCCATGGGGAGTCTGCTTCTCCCTCTGACCTTCTCGCCTCTCATGCTCTCTCTCACTGTCTCTCTCTCTCAAAAAGAAAAATAAAATATTTAAAAAAAAAAAAAAGAACTAACCCCGAGTAGTGGGCATAATCCTCCCATATTTTACAGACAATGAATTGAGCCCCGGAAAAATTATATTTTGCCCCAAATCAGAGTGTCAGAGCCTGACCTCACTGCCCCTGCCATTCTCCAGCTGCATCCAGAGGGCAGGTGAGAAGGGGCGGCCCTGTGGGCAAAGCCTACAGGGCGTCCCCGGCCTGTGACCTTGGCCTCAAGGCCCCAGACCAGGCAGGGGAGGATGAACACCAGCGAAAGAAGAACAAATGTTCCAGGAACCTGGACGCCCCCAGAGTGGCCGGCACATTCACATGGGGAAGGAGAGAGGGGCCCATGTAGCTCCCAGAAGGACAAATGCGGCAGAGCTCAGTGACAGGAGAGGAGGACAGCTGCACAGGGCTGCAGGGTGGGACCCCGGCTGGGACACAGGGGCAGCGAAGCCTGGGAAGGCATCCGCGCAAAGGCACCACCCCCGGGTGAGGGGCCAGGGACACGGCACAACAGGACTTGGGTGAGGACCTGAGCTTCCACTGGACCCAGACTCCCCAGAGCCCTGCAGGCCAGGAGCTGTCCACAGATGCAGGCTCGGCCCGTGGGTGTGCGGCGGCCTCCCACCCTGTGTCTGCTCCTAGGGATGCGTCTATAAGGAGTGGGGAGGGGTGATGCTCTGATGGGCTTTGTTCCTGTTGTCCTTTCCCTGTGGGGTGTGCTGACAGGGTTACAAGCTGTCCTAACACCCTCAGTGCCCAGCTCCCAGTGGTGCTCTATCCTTGTATAGCAGCTACTGAGTCCACTTCCTCACCCGGGGGACAGGACAGGAGCCTGAACTCCAAGGACGTTCCGACTCCTGGTCAGTGTGGACCGTGAGTGCCAACCGCTTCGGGGTGAGGTGGCCCTGCGTCCTTCCCCCCATCCTCCCCCACATCCTCCCCCACGTCCACCCCCGCTTCTTCCCCACATCCTCCCCCGCGTCTCTCCCCCACGTCCAGCTCACAGGTGTGAGGCCCTGGCCAGTGGCGGATCAGCAGGCAGAGCAGCAAGCAGGCACAGACAGATGGGCAGGCGGTGGCCCAAGCCCCACGCGCACTTACAGTGGAAGCAGGATGGGCAGCATTCTCCTTCCACAAAGGACGGGTTGGCGCAGGTCGCTGGGGGACAAGTGATTTGGTGGCAAACGGTTTTAAATTTCTGCAGGTGAAAAAGGGGTCTGTGAAACACTCATTCAAACGAGCAAACATCCGTTCGAGGGCTGGATGGGAAGGGCTGGGAGGACGGCTGTACCCGTGCAAGAGGCCAAGTTACCTACCGATCACCATGTGGTCTGTGACCTGCCCCCAGGCCCCATGGAGCTGCCTGGAGTTACAGGTGCTGGCCAGCTCTGCCCCAGCTGCCTCCCGCCTCCCGTGAAATAGTCACTCACCTCCTGGAGCTCATCTCTTTTGTGCAAAGCAGTGGGGTTGGCTGGTGCCCCACTTAGGTCCCCACACTGGGTCTCCCAAAGTGGCTGCACATGATCCGTGGCTCACCAGGGAAGCCAGGAGTGCGGCCACCCACACAGGCTTCTCTGCCCTCAGGCGACACGTGTGCCCACGTCTTACCTTGCAGGTGCACTTGGTGCAACTGTCCACCACCCATGTCTCATTCTCCGCGAAGAACCGGCCGTCCTGCCAGCAAGCGGACATGTTCCTCGTCTTGGGCGGGCCACCGATGAGCTCCCAGAGGACCTGGTTGTCATTGGACTGGAAGGTTGAGGCGACGTTTCAGTGTCGATGAATACGACGTACCCGCTCATGCCCACAGACGAGAAGGAAAGCGCCTCCGTGACCCGAGAGTGCCCGTGGTCTGGACTGGAGCCGTCGGCTGTGCAGAAGGCTCTGCGTGGGGCACCACGGCCCCCTCGATGAGACGGCATCAGGCCGCGTGGAACCTCCCCCAAGCAGGGTCATGTCACGGCAATCATAGAGCAGGCCTGCCACCACCGCCCTCCACCGCGTCCCCGCTCGCACCCGGCGCCCCACTGACAGACGGCCTGGGGCTCGCTGTTCGGCACGTCTGCCCAGAGGGCTCTAGCCCTGGGTGTGACTGTGACTCGGGGCCCAGCGCCCGGCGGTGCTGGACAGAGAAGGGACCCTGCCAGCCAAGTACCACTGAAAACTGACAGCCAATATGTGGATTCACCCGTCCTTCCAGAAGCGACAGACCTGGTCTGAGAGCCCAGTGGCAAGGACACACCTAATTCTTGCTGTCTCGGGGATTACAGACTGGAGGAGAAGACCACAGGCTTTAAACAGAATCAAGTACGCGAAAAGGACATGGGCTGCCCCGATAGGTGTTTCTAGGACTCCTCCGGCCGACGGGCTGTGGGTGCCTTCCCCACCACGCAGGAGCTTCTGGGTGGGGTCACAGTCCCCAAGAGAATCACAAGAAAGGCATGGGCCCACTCTTGCCCCAAAATGCACAGAAACACACTATCCAGGAGGTTTTTGGGAGGTCACCCATGTCCTTGTCCCCGACTCCAAGCTAAGCAAACTTGTCCCAAAGCCCTTTTCATCCCCTTCTGCTTGCATGACAGCCCTGGATGCAGGGTCGGTGGCAGTGAGGCCACCCACGCCCCCCAGGAAGACCCTCCCCTCACTTGGTGAGAGGGCCCACAAAGCAGACGCTCCTGCCTCCAATCCCCAATTTGCGCCCCCACACACGGGGGGGTAGGGGGTGGTGGGGCTACAGTTGGCACTCCTGCTTCCATTCCTGCTCCAGAGCCAGAGACACACTGGAAGGTTCCAGAAGGCACTAAGCCTTTGCCATGAGCTGCCTCACCATGCCCTGCCTCTACCTCCCCATGGAGTGGAAACTGAGCTGGTCCCACCCCATCCTGGGCCACAGTCAGACCACAGCTCCAGGCCCTTTCCTGTGGGGCAAAGGGTGGGAACGGGCACCCCCAGACCGGCAGACTCCCCGGGCGTCCTCCCCGCTGCCTCCCTCCCTTCTCACGGGCGCCACCCTCTTCCCGTCTCCTAAGCCAGTGGAGGGTGCGTCCCTAGGGAAGCTGGCTGCTGTCACCCGAGTCACTGCCTCCTCCCTGAGGTGCTGGTCACCCGGCTGGTACTGTCCTGACCACACCCTAACTTCCCAGACCTCTGTGGTCCCTCCTCACTGCACCCATCCTTCCCACAGAAGCGCCTCCCCTCCCTCAGAACTTGTGTCTGCTGGGGATACGGGTGTTCCCTGGCTGAGAACCGTCCTGAGCACGTGGAGCCCTTGGGCCTTTGGGATTCCGAGGTCCCTGCCCCCCCCACCTGCCCCCTTTCCCTGCCGCGGCCGGCCGGCACCCACCACCTTCCGCAGGTTCTCGTGTAGCTCGTTGACAATGACGTGCAGCCCCGCCAGCTCGGCCATCATGGTGCCCAGCTCCTCACAGGAACGCTCGCACACCTCCGGCTTCCTGGGCGCGCCGGGGCCCGCGTACTCGGGCGCCACCTGAGGGCTCAGGTGCAGCGTCTCTGTGGTCTCACTGATGGCATTGGCTTCAACTGCAGAAGCACAGGGATGGCGGTGAGCGTGGCCTGGCCACGGGGAGGGGGTGCCACGGGCATAAGGTCCACCTGAGAATGGCATGTGACGGCACGGCGTCCATCACCGCGTTGCTGGTCCAACAGCACTCCGCCCGCTCGGGGACACCCGCCAGCAGCACCACGGACGGCCACTGGCCATGCGACCGTGGTGCTCAGCAGCAGGCAGCAGCGGAAGGCGGAAGCCTGGAGACGGTCTGCGCCTAGCAGAACTCGGCCCGCGAGTGACTCAGACCGACGGGAGGAGACAATCTCCTGGGACAGCCTGTTTCTTCCAGCCCCAGCTGGACCTGCCTCCGACCACATGTTCTTAGTAAATCCACGGCTCCCCCAACCTCGCTAGCCCCTTTTTCTAGTCCAAACACCGTTTACTGGGGCCGCCTGCTCCGCATCAAGGCAGATGCAACGGTCCTCCTGCTGGTCAGGACCTCACCGGGCCTCCCTCACACTCACGTCCTCTGTCTGTGGGCCCTGCACCCTCCCCTGGAGGGGAGGGCAGACCCCTCAGACGCTCGACCAGGGGACCCCCTTGCTGTCCCTGAAGCCACACAAACCCTCTGGGGTCCTCACCACAGGACATATGTGGCAGGGACACAAACTGGAAAGAGGCTTGGGCCAGTCCAGAGAGGGGCTGTCCCTCGCAAGAGCCGGGCCGGCCTGGACGTGGCCGTGGCCCCCACCACAGGACTGTCACGGGAGTAAGCTGCCCCGTGCCTCTCAGCATCTCACTGCTGAGTTACACCTCATGGACACTGTCGCCCTGCGGGGTCTCCCGCTGCTGAGGTTTTATTACTGTCATAAATCCTTACCACGATCCTGACCTTGGGAGCTCCCCTGGCTTGCTGGTTGGATAGGGGCGCGTACCCCAAAACATAAGCACGTCAGCCGGTGCTCCCGGGTATCAGATTAAAAACAATACTGCATCCAGGAATGCACCCCATGGCCCACCGCCGCCTGATTTCGGACAGACCGCAGAGCACCTTAGGACGGGATACCCCACAGTCACGGCGTCCATCCCCCTCTGACTAGACGCGCGGCACTCTTGCCTGTGGTTAGACCTGGACCCAGACGGGTGCCTCTTGTCCTGCTGTGGAGACTGCAGGGTCTCCGGGAACTCAACACCCAGGTGGGGCTCAGCTTTTCCATCGCACGGCACAGCCCCCTGTGTCAGGACACCCCGAGAGCCACTCTGCTTTCTCTGTGGAACCTTCCTGAGCAGCTGGCATTAGACGTCCGTTTACTATCATAGCCTTTTCTGAAAAAGCACATTCCTCCCAAAAAGGCAGTGGCTTAAATCACAGGGACCGGTAGTTGGCCTGTTAGCCAGGCTGGAGACACGGGGTGAGGCCAGAGCCCCAGCAGGTACCACGCACGAGGGGCTTATCGTGGGAACCTGTGTGGCGGGAGCAGGCACTGCAAGCCTCTCCCCCCTCACCGTCCACCAAACATCGCTCTCGGGATTCCCTTCCTGCCCCGGAGGCGAACTGCCCAGCCCGGGAGCGGGAGCAGAGGGTAGGGGCGCGGCCTCCGAGCGGCACGGCCAAGTGGCACGTCCAGCTCCGGCAGGGCAGACACGAGGGTCCCAGCTCCCACGCAGGCCGAGTCCAGCCCCAGCGGGGGGGAGCGCGGGTCTCAGAGCCGCCGTCGCGCCCTACAGACGCCATCTGCCGAGCGTGAGCGAGTGATCGGTAGTCACCTCGACAGCACCGTCTGACGCGAAGAAGGGTCTCCGTGAGAGGAACTCACAGAAGGAGCCGCGAGGGGGACCCGGCGGGCGGCCAGCCCGCAGGGAGTCACTCTGCCCACCATGCACCCAGAGCCCCGGCGCCTCTACCCTGTCCCAGAGGCACTTTGCAGATTTA
Organism: Lontra canadensis; assembly: GCF_010015895.1. Taxonomy (NCBI): domain Eukaryota; kingdom Metazoa; phylum Chordata; class Mammalia; order Carnivora; family Mustelidae; genus Lontra; species Lontra canadensis. The sequence goes on from NW_022631091.1 coordinate 7,096,468, forward strand.
CGGACGCTGAGTTTAGAGAACCAGTGGAATGAGCTTCATAAAGCAAACGCTTGGGAACAGGCTGTCCGGTTACGGCCGGAGGCAAAGGCAAACGGCCACGAACAGACGATGTGAGATCATGTCAATGGGCCCCACAGTGTGGAGGTTTTCCTCGGGCTTTGTCTGCAGCTGTGAGGAGCGTGAGAAACCCCCGCTAACCATGGCCACCAGAGCGGCTGGTTTGCAGAGGTGGTCTTCACACACTAACAGACTGGAAAGTTTGCATGGATTCATGTTAAAATGCATGCATTGGCTTTTTGGCTCATAAAATGGATTATTTTAGATTAGTAAAATATATTCAAAATTAATCTTTCTGGCAGTTTATAAATTTTCAGATGTCAACATGTCTAAGTTGACCAGCAAACTCACTCAAAGACAGTAATGGCTCTTTATTAGAAGATTTTTCTTAAACCCCCACGAGCGCCCCCCACATACACGCATGCACATGTGCACACACACACATATGCACAGACACACTCACACAATGTCACGCACATGCACACACAGACATGCACACACCTCATGGTAGAAATCCATCCAAGACAAGAAAGGAGACGCGGAATGCGGTGCTCAAACACACCTACCTCCCTGACTCTGCTGACAGCCCTTCCGGCTCAGAACGTCTTCCGCTGAATTCTCGAACACTAAGTAGACGTTCTGCAGCAAGCCCTGGAGAGAAAGAGAGCAGCGGACAGACATCAAACGTTTGACACTGGGCTGGGTGACATTTTAAACACATAAGGTATTTACATAATACATAAAAGGACATAAAATATAAATACATAATGTACAGACATAGAAGGAAAAGCGAGAACGTTTCTCTCCGTGCTTCCGCTCGCTAGCGCTCTCTGTCGCAGGTCATCCTGCGTCCGTTACTGCGGAGGCTCTGCTCTCAGCACAGCACAGACCCTGGATCGCACACTGGAAGACCGTGAGGGTAGCCCCAAGACTCGTGTGTGGATCTGTCTTCCGAACACGTCTGGTCAGACACTCTGGGCTGCACGTCCTTCGCAGGGGACTCCGCTGGCTGCCGGCGCCTGGCTAATGGTCTCACAACCCCCGTGCTCTACTCACAGATGTGGACTCTCTCAGGGGAGAGAGCCTTCCACCCTGTGAGGGGTCAGCGGCTCGTTCGGCGGGGCCTGTATATACACAGGACCTCCCTGACGGCCACCAGAGCTTAGTTCAACGACCGGTGAGGACTCTCACCTTCTCCTCCAAAAACTGAATTCAATGGCACCTTGATTTCCCAAGAAGGCAGATCTGGAGGCAAGCAAAGCACTGATCCCACTGAGGGTTCTAGACGCTTGTGGTCACAGAGAGAGCTTCCAAAATCTACCTCAGCGTGAATGTGTTTTAAGACGAACGTGCAGCTAGCCCCTCGTAAATCAGCAGCCCTTTTCTTAAAAAGCATGGCTGTAAATCAGATCTCCTAGCATTTCAGTGCTGAACGGGGAGCGGGCAGCAGACTCCTCATGCAGAGCCTGGGATTTCCAGAACGTCGGAAGGGGGCTGATGCCTCAGTCATCAAGTCAGTCTTCCGTCTGGAAACCCGTGACCGCTTGCACGGTGAGAAAGCACACCTCTGCTTATGTGCGGTCGAGAAAGGTGTGTGCGCGAGCGTGTGTGTATGTACGTGTGCAGTGGCATGCGTGCATGCGTGTGATTGTGCACGCGAGTGTGTAGGTCTGTGCGTGTGTATATACACAGGAGACGTTTGCATGTGCGTGTCTCTGTGTGTCCCACACGGTGGCGTGTGTCTCCCAGGCCAGGCCTGACCTGCGCCAGCACGGGCATCAGGTGAAGAGAGGCCCTTGTTGGTCCGCTCCCAGCTCCCTCAACCCACCTCACGCATCTGCCGTGACCCTGCCACACGTACCCGGAAGTGACTTTCTCGCGCAGAGCCCTTGGCCACATACATCCGGCTCCTCTCTGTCCGCAGCTGCTCGTAGAACGGCTCGTCCAGCGTGAAGCTGTCGATCAGGTCACAGCCCACATACAAGCTGTAGGTCTCCCCGGTCACCTGCACGGTGATGTTCTTCCACTGGGAGTCAGCCAGGCCCACGTCCTCCAGGGAGATGACGTGCTGGGTACCATCTGTCCAGTAGGTAAGGTCCAGCGTGTCTGCTGGGCCATTGGAGACGATTTCGAATTGCCTCTGGGAGGCGCCGGGGCCCTCCAGAGCCAGGAGCGTGCCCCGGGACTTGGGGTCCTGCTTCAGGCTGGCCGTGAGGAAGAACCCCTCCTTTTGCCGCATGATTTTGGCAATTTTGCTGAGGTAATCTGCATTCACTGGTGGGATGTAGTCGAAGCGGACGAAGCGATAGGCGGGCACACTGGGGTCTGGCCCCCGGAACTGCTTGGCCCCGATGGTCTTCCGGTTGATGTTGCTGATGCTGAAGAGGTCAAAGGCCATGTCCTCGTCCTGGGCATCGGCTGCAGTGGGGACAGAACAGAGTGGTTGCCAGCAAACAGGATGGGCACAAGCCCAGAGGGCATTTTTACTGGCAGGGAGCAAACCGTGATGTCACGTGTGATGGAGCCATTGCAGCCTCAGTGTCCCAGGATCCCCCCCGCCCAGGGTGTTAATGGCAGCTCTTACGTAAAAGCATTATCCTCTGTCTCTGGACTGCTTCCCAAAGTGAGGCCCCAAGACAGCGGGAGCACATGCCAGAAGGTAAACCGAGCACTTTGTCTGGATTAGCCGGCACTCTCCACAGCCAGACTTTTTCAGGGGAGGATGCACTGCCCCGAGTCAGGCTCCATACACCTTCTGGAATCTGTCTCCTGCTCTCCCACCCGGATCTGAGGCTTAGCTGTGGCCCTGTGTCTACCATTTGATTGCCCAGGAAAACAATCCTGCAAAGGAAAGGGGCCTCTGTCTTGTTAGGATTACATTACATGTTGCTTTCCTATAGAGAGCATGTGACTTACACAAGTTACATTGTATCTCTTTACTTTGCAGAAGTATATTCTGTGATTACACAAGTTACATTGTATCCCTTTATTTTGAGAGTCTTACTGAATGCTCTGGGTAAGGCTCTGAGACAGTGGTGGGTCTCAAGTCTGCAAATCAATAGTTTTAAGTCACCATGCGAATGACTAGAAAGAAAAGTGATCAGACCATCCCAAAATAAAATGGGTTAAATAATTCAAAGTAATTGACTGAATAGAAATATTAGGGGAAGCATAGCTTTCCATCTCCTACGTGGCAAGTTCAAACGTTACATTCACAGTGTTGCTGATCCTACTGTGAATTCCATGACCCTTACTACAGCCATTGGGCAATGTGACAACAAGTCTTACAGTAGTTTAAACCTTTGACTCAGCAATTTTACTTTTGGACCTTTTTCTAAAGATAGAATCACAAATGCGAGTAGAGATTTATTCACAAAAGGACTTCCGGCAGCGTCATTTATACTCACGATAATAAACTTATGATGTCGATGGAGATTGGCCTTAAAAATATCAGGGTTCTCTCCCGACCATACTACACAAAACCATGTGGTATGAAAATACAAACGTGGGGAAATACTTACGATACATTTTCAAGTGGGGAAAAAGTGGGAAGCAAAGAGTTCTCAAGCACCAACCACTTCCAGTTATAAATTCAGCAGGTGGGAAAAAAAAGGCTCAGTGTGCACAGCCAATGCTGTGTGTCTAGGAGAAAATATTTTTCTCTAATACTTAGATTTTCCAAAAATAAGTAATTTCCTATTATGTGGACTCAAAAGTAAGTAAATATTTATTGAGAAGGAGGTTCCAGATGTTCTAAGGAACGGCAGTCACGTCAGCTGCTGGCACCCAACAGCCCCGGACGACCAGGGACACCTTCTGCACTCACCTTGAGCACTACACGAGACCCAGAGGGCAAGCAGCACCAGCATCCAGGTCATGCTGCCGTCCGCAGCCGAGCCCTATGGAGGAAGCAGACCCTGGTCACACAGGCATACACGGCGGCAGCTCTCCATGTTGCCTGGGATTTTCACTCACATGGGCAATTTGTGCGTCAGAATCAAAAACAAGTGGATTTGTGGAAAGTAAACACTTGATAAGAAGTTGGCTTTTCCGAAGGGTTACTTCTGACTGCAGCTGGTTTTTACTGGACCAGCTCGTGCTGACAAAGCTCTGAACTAATCACATCTCAATGTTCATATTATTTGATCCTCATACTGACCTGAGAGGCAAACACTGTTATTACCATGCCCATTTTACAGATGGGTAAATGAAGACCTCAAAGAGTTAAGTGCTTGTTGGTGAGAAGTGTACCAAGACTGAAACCCAGGAAGCATGAATTTAGGAAAGTATCAGCATTATTTAGAAAATCATCTATGAAGATATCTTTGAGTAAATAGTCAAGAAAAAAATAAGTGCATAACTTAAATAGAATAAATATTAGCTACATGCAGGAGAAGTAAATTTAATTTGGTGTATCCTAACCCCCCCCCCACACACGCACACACAAAAATAGCATTCCACTTAGCAATCGCTTTTGTTCGGATGTTCTATTTTCTTGCAGGCCTGTTTTTCCATTTTGAGGATTTTCAGTTGGCATGGTTCAGGCCAGCAGACCCTGGGCCAGAACTCAGGAGTGCTGGACAGAAGCCTGCTCTGTTCTTAACCCTTGCCCTCCCTGCCTTGGTGCTCCCGCGCCAGCATCCTGCCAGGCATGGGGGGCACGGAGGTCCCTCCCAGCAGCAGGCTGCTTCCCGCTGAGCCCCCAGCGTCTCCTCCAGGAGGAGAGCAAAGCTCATGAGCTGCTCAGGGCTGCAGAAAGCCAACCAGCGTCCCTCGCCAGAAGGATCTGGTGACCTGGAAGCAGCGGTTCCTGGGATGGAGGATGGTTCCCCAGGAGCAGGGCCCCTCTCGAGTCTGACTCTGCTGCACGCAGCCTCCCCACAAACAAGTCCGTGGGTCGGGTTGTTTTCCAGTGGCGCACTGCAAGGCAGCGGGCCCTAGTGGGCAGGCTCAAAGCCGTGCCCCCGGGGGCGGCCTGCTCACCCTCCCACCCCACTTTGGTCCCCTGTCAAATGAAGAGCAGTTCTTTGAAGCTTCCACAGACATGGTCACTGTGAGAAACGAGCTAAGCGAGTCCACACGGTAAAGGGCACACGTGGCGTGGTGGGCATGGCAGGCACGGGCGTGTGCTAAACGCCCTGGACGGCTATGCCCGGACCTGCTATCTGGGTTCTCCAAGGAACGAGGTCACAAGGAAGTAGTCTAGACAACCCAGAGTGACCCCTGCCACTCAGTGTGAACGGCAGTGAGTGCATCCGGAAGGCCCCCTGTCCCCTAGACCAGATGTGTGCTGTCTGTCCCCTGCAGACCGGGGCGGATGGCGGGCTCTGGCAACGTGTGATCCCCCCAAAAGGCACTTTTTTCAAGCTCTAAAGGCCCAGCTTCCTGGGTGTCAGCTTAAACACAGCAGTTTGTACTCTGTTGCTAACAAAACGAAATTGTCTAGTCCCCAAAAAAGGAGTGTCGCCGGAACTGGGACTCTGGCCAAACGACTGAGGGGGTCGCATCTCATCTCACGAGGTCGAGGCAAGACTGGGAGCGGCAGGGACAACCACTGCACTTACTACGTGCCGTGCCCCGTACAACACGCAGCACGGACACAGGGACGCACGCTGCCCTCTCTGGGCCCTTGACTTCCACACACTCACTGCGTTTGGGCTCTCATTTTTCCAAAGAACGACTTTCAAAGACTTTCTGCAACAGAATATAATTAGAACACATAAAAACCTTTTAAAATTCTTTTATACCAGCAATCCAAGCAGCAGTAACTCTCCTGAGTGAATCCTGGCTCCCTCCATCAGAGGGACGTGATCACCTAGGAGCCCCCTCCCCCTGCCACAGCCTCCCAGCCGGCCGCACAGCCGCCCCCTCCGGGGACCACAGTCCAGACTTTCCTGTGCGGATCGGCCCTTGCATCACAGCTGGATTCCAGGGTCCTCCCACGCGTGTACCTGACCCATTAGTGACATTCAAAGACACTTCTGAGCTGTCAGTAATGTTTAGAATCGCAGACTCTATGATCTCCCTGTGCTCTCGCTGCTGAGGAGGATTTTTCTCGAACACCTCCCGCATGGTCCCCACGTCCACAACAAACGTTACTCTGGGGGCTGCTTACTCTGTAGCTGAAAACACGAGCCTGCGGCAGGCTCACAGGCAGGCACACGCGGGAGGGTCACAAGGACCGTGAGCTCCAACGCCCTCCAAGAAAGCGGACAGGACGCTCCGGGGACCTGCTCCTGGCAGCCCTGCTCGCGTGGGAGACCTCACCCTGCCCATCTAGACGGCACTCTTTCCTTCTCCCTTCTTAGAAATCAAAACAGCCATTTCCAAAAAGTAAAGACAATGCAATGATTTTTCAGTAATTGTATGAAGCTCTTACGTGGCCCGGGAGGCAGCTGCGGCGAGGCTGGAGGCGGGGGCCGAGCGAGGATGGGGTCTGCGGCGAGCCGGAGACTCAGCCTTCGCAGCACACGAGCCGGGGTCGGCGCCGCACTGGCCGCCCAGCGGCAGCCGCTGCTTTATATGCTCTGGGCTCCTGGGTGGTGCTGTCAGTCCGACGCGGGAGGAAGTTCATCGGTCCATCCTTCGAAGGAGTGACATGGCCCTCCCCGGTCCCGACGCGCTCCGAGCACCTGGCACACGGGTGCGGTGCCGCCCCGCCCCGGCCGGCCCGCCAGCTGCGGACCACAGAGGAGGAGCCTCGCCAGGGAGAGCAAGCTCTCGCTTTTCCTGTCTTCTCTCAGGAAATAGAAAGCTATAAATACAGCCAGCAAGATTGGCTGGAACTCCCCTTTTTGCTGAAGAGAAAGTCTGCAAGTGCTGGGGTTTTAAGTAAGTTTCACACCAGCCAGACGGAGACGGGCTCTGTAAGCAGACGGGTCCCCGTCAGTCAGGTGCGGAGCGGCGGGCTGGGGGGAGGAGTCGACGCATGGCTGAGGTTATTCTACGGCTGAATTCATTTATCATGTGCAAAATAAGAATTTGGCCCAAGAAGTTGGAAACTTTTATTTCCTGCAGCTAGATGACTGAGAAAGAGGAGAGCGAGGATTCATTTCATCCAAACCCTGCATCATGTGCTGTCTGGACCCCAGGGGAAGCCTCCCCTGCAGGCACCCAGGACGGGGCACAGCCCTCTGGCACTTTATCCCAGTGTCAAGACAACCCCTCATCAGCTTCCATGAGCTCCCTTACGGGACAGCCTGCAGAGTAAAGACTCAAGAATAATAATGGGGCAGCAGTCAGACACCCTGCCCCTCCCCAGAGATCAACTTCTCCCACAGCAGTGTAGACAGTGGTCACAAGAAGTTGGTAACAGAGGGAGGGGGAGGCAGACAGAGGAGGAGGAGGTAGACAAATGAAGAAGGAGTGAACGGAGGGAAAAGGAAATGGACAGAGGAAGAGGGGTGGACAGAGAAGGAGGCAGACAAAGGGAGGCAGTAGACAGAGGGAGAAGGTAGACAGAGGGAGGAGGCAGTAGACAGACGGAGAAGAAGTGAAGAGAAGGAGGAGGAGGTGGACAGAGAGAGGAGATGAGGTAGCACTCAAGGCAGGGCGGACAGGGGACAGAAATAGTGATGTGACATCAGCTGCATGGGCTGGTCCTGGGAGGACAGCCGTCATGCTAAGTGGGCATCAATGTGTGCAGCAATGGACAGGTCAAGTTTCCACTGAAGAATGTTAAAGAGAGTGTATGGGGTTAACTCTAAGCCTTCGTGGATATAAATTAGCAAGATAAGATCAAGAGGGACCCGACATTCACTTCACCTGGGTCCCCGTTGGGTTTAAGGGAGTCAGATTGGGACCACAGAGGGGCCAGAGACAGCAGGCAGCTGTGCCCCAGCTCCTGGAGCTTCTTGTGGTGTTTGAGGATGGGGCAGGTAGAGATGGAGATTGAAACTGAATGGATGATGATCCTGGCTCACTGCATTGTTTTAAAGACCTTATTTATTTATTTATTTATTTGATCGAGAGAGCACAGAGGGAGGGAGAGAGAGCACAAACAGGGAGGAGAAGCAGACAGAGAGGGAGAGGCAGGCTCCCTGCTGAGCAGGAAGCCCAACACGGGGCTCGAACACAGGGATCATGACCTGAGCCAAAGGCAGATGCTTAACCAACTGAGCCACCCAGGCTTCCCTCACTTTTTGAAGGTCTTTTTACCTGATGTACCCAGAATGTGTATGTCTTAAGATAGCATGTCTTCTTGTGGCCAGTTAGTTGTACTGAAGTCATCATTTGAATAAAAAATACCTAGACTACATCACTAAATTAATGTTATCTGAAATTCCAAAGAAGAATGTATAACCAGGTTTCCCTTAAAGAATCTGTGGTGGATACTTGTCCATTTACTGGTTTATCTTACTCTGCTTACTGCTTGGTCATATCTGTGGCCAGAAAGTGCAGGTTTAGACACCTCACTCCACTGTGTCAGCAAACGATGCTTTGAATGCATTTATTCTTCCATGTGTTCACTTGGTGCACACCTACTGAGAGGCCCTCTTAGCATTTAAGGAGTATGCAGGGCAGACGAGACAGCAAGACTACCTTCAGAGCTGATTAGGAGGAATAATCCATACGTAATGATGCATGTTCAGAGGAGGGGACAGAGAAAATATTTCTTCCTTGGTATCTTCCAAAGGGGACGATCAGGGAGGACTTCTCGAGGAGACAGAACGTGAGCTGACTGATCATGTAGAGAGATGCCCCAGGGAGAACTGATCATGTTCAAGAGAAAAACGAGTTGGCACATATAGGGCAGAGGCAGCTCAGAGCTAGAGCAGAATCCAGCTCCAGGTCCTGGGAATGTTTCCGTGGGGGATGGAAGTCAGGGAGGTGCTGGGGGCCGGATGAAGCTAGACTCCGTGGCCCCACTGTGCCTGGAAGGTGGATCCTGGCCAGCTCTCACAGGACAATGAGGACTTGTGTCAGTGAAGCCCCAGAGCAAAGTGGGTGGCACGGTGGGACTGCCCAAGAGTTCTTGGAAGCCCCGTAGAGACGTGGGTAAAATATCCGCTTGGGAGGAAAGGGGGAAAGTGTATATCTAAGAAAGTGGGGGTGGGGGACCAAAGCTGCCCAGACGAGGCTGAATTGTGTCCGCCTGGAAGCTGTGAACAGGAACTTACTGAAAATAGGGTCTTGGCAGATTTGGCCAAGTTAAGAGGAGGTCCTACTGGAGTAGGACAAGCCTTAGGCCAATAATTCATGTCCTCATAAGAAAAGGAACATTGGGACACAGAAGAGAACCATGTAAGCACAAAGGCAGAGACAGAGAGATGCGGCCAAAGAGCGCCCATGATTGCTGTGGGGTCAGAAGCTAGAGGAGGCAGCACTTGTCCTGCCCTGCGTGGATCTTAGCCTTCTGGCCTCCAGAGGGTGAGACAACACATTTTTGTCATTTTTAAGCCCCCAGCGCCCTGTGCTTCATTAAGGCAGCCCTAGGAAACTAATCCAGATTCCTTGCCAGGTTCCAGAAACTTCCATCATGATGGTCATTATTTTCCAAGTTTCAATGTGGTCCCGTGGACCCCCTCCCCCCGGCCAGTGGACATCCTATGATAGATAGGTCTTCTGGTCTGCGTCAGTAAGACAAGTTCAGTGGAGGCTGACGTCCGATGTTAAGAACACAGCATGGAGGCTGATCTGAGAATAGCACGGTGGGGACCACGCAGGGCCCTCCTCCAGGTCTGGCCTGCAAACATGCCTGTCCAGGGCCCAGTGAACACCCAGAGGGAGTAGCAAACAGACTCCCACTGGGGGGGAGCCAGGAAGGTTAAAGCTTCAGAAGATGGAGCAAAAGATCTCAACGGGTTAAAAAAATGAGTCTACGATGACCATCAGAGTTGTCAGAATGAGAGGTCACTAGTTCTCTGTGGACACTGGGTGGGGCCAGGCCTAAGTTTCTAGAATGCCCTGCTTGGTGGGAAAATGACATGAATGAGGCAGGAGACACAGGGGAGGTGAAGGGAGGCAGGCTCTGCAGAAAGAGCCTGCCCTGGAGAGTCAGATGATGCAGAAGGAGCCCGGAGGGGCCTGAGAGGTCTGAGCAACCCGGACCCGACCAGGTAGGACCTCAGGTCCGGGAGCACAGAAAGGAGCAAGAGGAAAGGGCCCAGCCTAGGGCAGAAAATCAGCTGACAGAAGTGGTGTCGCCTGGTGAAGAGCTCAAGTCTGATCTGTGTCCTGAGCTTCCCCCGTGAGGTGGGCGCTGGCTGGGCAGGAGATGGGGCTGGTTGCCCTCCAGAGGATTCATGGACCAGGGAGGGACACCTGACAGAGACTGCAGAGCCTGGACCTCTCAGGAACAAGAGACAGGTGCACAGCTGCCCCGCCAGCAAGCAGAAGTGAGCAGATGTCCCACCTAGTGGTTGGCCCCGGGCCAGGTCCGACAGTGGGTCATTGGCCGCACATACCTCCCTCAAGACTGGACGCCTTGGTCACGGCGAAAGTCTGAGCCATGGGTATCTGCCTCAGGATGTATGTGAATGTGACCTGTCACCAGGTCCTGTGACAGAGCACGGGGACAGCAGAGGAGAGACAGGTGTCCACAGGCCTCTGAGCACCAGACCCCAGTGAGAGAGCCAGCTCTGGAATCGGGCCCCGGGCCACAGTGGCCAGCACCAGATTGGCCAAAAGTGGGGTCTCTAGCCTGCTTCAAGGCTGGTGGACACTCCTGAGTGGGGACAGGCCAGCTCATGGACATGAGCTCGTGGACATGAGCTCATTTTGAAGAATAAAACGAAGACGGCACACAGTCTTGGCATGGCCTCACCCAGGGCGCCCTCCACAGAAGGGGGTGAGGGTGGGGGCCTGACCCCCAGACCTGCCCTGGGGCTGTGCTCCTGCAGCATTTGCTCAGACGATGGGAGCACAGTCCCCAAGGGACCTGGCTGCCCTGGGCCCAGGCTGGGGTCCAGCATGGAATTTGAGGACAGAGGTGTCCGTGGTGCTGGGGAATGAGGGCTGCAGGGAGGAAAGCAGTCTGGAGAAATGTGGGAGAAGGGGTTTGGGGCTTCTGGGGGAAATTTAGAATTCATGCACAAAGGAAGCAGGTCAGGGTTCCCGCTCACTGCTGACAGCTGTGAGCTGTCAGCCTCCTCTCATGAGAGACAATCGACCAACCATGGACCTCTGCACCAGCCCACCCCCAGGAGACATGGCAGGGGTCCACGCAGGGCCCACGTGGCAGCCGGAGGTTGGGGGGAGAGGGGTCCATGCAGTGGGGGGTCCACACGGCAGTGGGGCCCATGGGTTGGGGCTTGGTAGGGGGGTCAGTCCACATGTGGGAGTCAATGCAAGGCAGGGTGCGTCCCGGCAGGCTGGTCACCGTCAGCCCAATACCTCAGGACAGGGTCTGGAGCACACTAGATGCTCGGTAAATATCTTTGAGCGACTAGACTGACAGATAAATGAATGAAGTGGCCTCTAGCATCCTTTCCACACAGAAGGTAAGAGCAGGCCATTCTGATGGAATTGGAAGGAGAGGCACGGGCCAGTGCTGGTGACTGTCGGGGCTCCAGGCCACCCCGGAGAGGACCCTGGGTCGCTGTGGAAGCTGGGGGTCTGGGGGTGAGGGTTGGGAGTGGGGGAACCACTTGGCCTTCCCGTGCTGTCTCTGGGCTCTGGGGAGGGGGGGACGCCGAGGGCCCAGAGCAGCCAGGTCTCTGTGACACGCGGGGCTGGGAGCTGCTGGCTGCGTGAGAGCTCACGGATCCAGGCATCTGTTTTCTCTTAGTCCCTCCTTGGACCGTGAGTAAGCAGAGGGCTTTCCTGCCCTCCTCTGGGGGAGCGGGTTACGGGAAGCAGGAGAAACAACAGTATGTGAGTTCTGTGTGAGTGTGCCCAGGGTTGGTAGCAGGAGGAGAAAATTCCTGAAAAAAAAGCTCATGTGGATGGGGGCCCGGCAGGATGAGGTCATAGGTTATTTAAATTCTTGGCGTGTACTGAGCACTCACTCACACAAAAATGCTAGATGGGGAGCTGGGGGTCCGATGGATGGGCCGCTGGGCACGCAGGCAGTGGGGCAGCTGTGGGGAGACCCCATTTCCTAGAAGAGGTGATCGGATGGACGGGATGGGCAGAAAGCCCGGTTCCAGCCCCTACCCGGTGACGGGAGGCTGCTGAGTCTCCTTCTGGGCCTTCTTCTTCTGTTGCCTGCCCTCCGACCGAGTCGGTGAGTGTGGGGTGCACTGTATGCCCTGAGGGGCCCTCCCAGAGGGTGCTGATGCCCGCCTCACCCCTGCAGCCCATGGCTCATGTGGCTCAGAGCCATCCCCCCGACTCCATTCAAGGGGGGCCGTGTTTGGGGCGCCTGCGTGGCTCAGTGGGTTAAGCCTCTGCCTTCAGCTCAGGTCATGATCCCAGGGTCCTGGGATCGAGCCCCGCATCGGCTCTCTGCTCAGCGGGGAGCCTGCTTCCCCCCTCTCTCTGCCTGTCTCTGCCTGCTTGTGATCTCTGTCTGTCAAATAAATAAATAAAATGTTTTTTAAAAAAGGGGGTGCCGTGTTGTAGACCCCATGTCCACAAAGGAAGCCCTGATACCCCCTTCCCAACCCACGAACGAGAGGACCGTGCCCCCACCTTTCTCGGGTGAGCAGGTGTCCGTGGGGTCGGGGCGAGGGCTCGTCTGCCTGGGCTCTGCTGCAGCCCGACCTGGAGGACGTGCTGGGGGGAATACCGGACGATTCGATGATTGAGCAAGCAGCCGTGCAGATGTACCCGCTCTCAGCTGTGACATGAGGCACAGTGAGCTGGGGAGAGGTGGACGGTCCCCTACTGGTTTCATCCAGAATCCAGATTATCCTGGAGTTGTGCTATCAGAGGGGAGTGTCTGACAATCATTAATTAGTATCTTTGTTCTTTCGCTAAGTCAATCAGTATAGAAGTAACGAACAGCACGTGCCTGAAACCACACTAGCCACCGAGGTGTTCACTGGAGTGGTGAGGCTGACGATGGAAGGATCCCTGACGTCCTGAGGGCGACTTCTTACAGGACTCCGTAACTAAGCCCGGGGGACGTCAGTGGCGAGCTTAAGGACAGGTGACAGGAGCCACCTGCCAGGACCAGAGGCCCCGGGGCAGCGGAAGGGCTGTTTCCGCCGCTGCTGGCATCCCTCCCTCAGTGGGGCCTCCGGACCCGCAGGCACACGGCCAGGTAAAGACAGACGGGGCTGGAGGACCAGCAGGGGGATGGCCCGCTCTGAAGGGGAGCAAGGGAACCCGCCAATGTGCTCACAAGGAGCACCCGCGAGCCCCGAGGTGGATCCAGGCGAGTCGGGTCGGCGTGGTTTGGAACAGCTGCGGGCTGGCGGGTGGTGGCTAGAAAAAGGAGGTGGACGTCCTTTGTATTAAGCGCCTACTGTGTGCCGGCCCCCTGCCTTGCCCCTGAGGTACACTCTCTCAGACCTCACGACACAACCTCGGGCGGGTGTGACCAGCCGTATTTTACAGAAACTAAGGGTCAAACGTTCGGTCACTTGCCGGTGTTGACAGCACTGGCCAACCTAGGTCAGCCCGCACCACGCCCGCGGCCCTCCCTGCCTGGCTGTGTCTCCCCAGCCGTGTCTCGAAGGCAGGCATCCCGGCTTCCAGGGGCGGGTGGGGCTCTCGGACATACCGGGGACCACCTGAGGGCGGACATCCAGCAGCCCTCGGAAGACAGAGCATCTTCGCAGAAACGGGGCCGCGAATAAACCTTAAGTGTCCTCCAAGGTACGTGTGTAAGATCCCCGAGGACAAAAGTTTGTCTTTTTAATGCTCCTCCCCCCAGAAGCTACCACCCAGGGGAAGTCTCCAGGATCACTAACTGACAGACAGACGGAAACGTGCTGAGTTTACAGACCACAAGGGAAATCCTGGAGCAAAGAGAACCCCTTTGAGTCCCCTGTCAGAACCAGAACCAAAGCCCAACGCCTCCTGCTCAGCGGTGGGGATTGCTCCCTGGGCTTTGGGACGTGATACAGGTGGATCTGAAATTCTCTGAAGGAAGTCTGATAGCCCAAACGGTGGCTGTGGCCCACGGCAACACTGGCAGTGCCAGCCCGTGTGGGAGATAGACGGTCGCCTCAGGCCGACCACAGGCGGGGAGCAAGGAGGGCAGACCCGGGCTCATGTGCAAGCCAGCCCACCTCCTGGAAGGAAGGACACAGTTGGTGCCCTTAGGAAGGACTAAGTTCTTCTTGGGTGCCTGAGCGTGACCTCCATCTCCACGGGCCTCATGGCTCCTCGAGGACCCCGCCTGCAGCCGGTCATCCCCAGGTCACAGCAGAGCAGGTAGGCTCAAGGGAAGGCACCTGGAGGCCTCCACAGAACTGGGTGTTGGAAGGAGAAGCAGCAACTAGAGGAAAGTGTCTGGGGGAGGATGGTCCAGTCCCGTCCCGCCATCCCGTGGCCTGATGCACTCAGCCTCCTGAGCCCGTGCGGGCGCCCGGCATTAATGCAGCGTGATGTGCGGCGGAGGGAGGCAGGGCAGCAAGCCTGGAGGTAAGCCGGTCCCCGCAGCCATGTGCCAGGAGAGGCTCGGACACGGCGCCGGGCCCCCCGGGAAGGGAGTGAACAGAACTCAGTGGGCGTGAGGCCCCGGGGAAGCCAGGAGCCCACAGGAGGGATTCGTGTGAGCTGAACAAGATAGCAGAGTCCAGAGAACCCCTGGGAGATGCTGCACACACACGTGGGCTATCAGCGGGGCCCCGGGTCTGCAGCAGAAAGGATCCGGGGACACGACCCGGCAGCCTGGGGGCTGCCCGTCTTGGCCTGCTGGGTCACGGTGGCCTCTGGCTGCAGGGGTCCCGGCTTTGAGCAGCCCGCAGCTCCGGAAGCTCCTTGGGACCCAGCCAGGCTGGCACAAGAACACGGAAGCAGAGAAATAAAGAGGAGGATGCCGTGACGGGAGCAGGGAGGACATCCGGCTGGTCTCCGCGGGGAAGAAGGGGCATCTGTGCTCCTCTCCCCCGGGTCGTCCAGACCCCTGGTAGCGAGGCCTCCGTGTGGTGGCCATACATGTGGCCTCGCGCAGAAGCTGTCTGGGAATCCACGCGCGGGGAGGGCCGTGCACCTTCTCCAACGTCTGAACGGCTGCGCGCGCGTTCGGTGGGGCCAAGAGAACGAAGTGCTCCGTGCCTTTCAAGGGAGATTCTGGAATGACGTCTGTGGGTCGGCGCGACGCTGATGACCAGGGTTCTCGCTTTCCTCACACCTTCACGCCCACCGGGCTCTCATGCTCAATCCACAGCACGGCTGGGGCTTCCAGAACCGGCGGGGCCCCAGCAGGACGCAAGCGCTGCGGACACTGCTGGCACCGCCCGAGAAATCCAGAAGCACCACGGCCAGGGAGGCCTCGTGGCAGCAGGTGGCCCACACTTGCCCCAAATCGTGTCTTTTAGGAGGGAATCGGCGAGGTGCTAAATCACCGGTGGGCGGTCCTGGGAGAGCACAGACATGGCGATGGGGCATCACAAACAGATCCGTGTGACTGACATTTGCAGCATCTTTTTGTAATTAGGCAGGAATCTGAGCGCGGAGACAAAGGAGCCACGCTCGGGCCAAGAGGCTCTGTGCCACGCTCACCCGGCGTCCGCATGTTGCACCGTGCTATTATGGAATTCAGTATTCGGTCCAAAAGGGCAGAAGAATTCCAGTAATTATAAACTGCCCCGGCTAGCAAGACAGATGTAAACGCGCCTCCCAGGATTGGGCAAGAGAAAGCTTGCAAAGTGCAATCCCGAGGAAGGGTCCAAAAGTTCCTTCTCTCTTTCCGACGCCGTCGCGAGTGAGGGGCAAGGCCTGGCTCTGCAAGACGTCCTGAAATGCACAACCTCGTACGAAAGGCTCACAGGCCTTATTTTCTTCTCAGTTTTGGATTATTTTCCAAAGTACTTGGCAGACCTCAAGTGTGAGCCGGGGTTCCCCAGAGAAACAGAACCAGCCACCGAGTGAAGTTTGTCACGCGGAAGCCCCTCCCGCGGCGAGGAGGCCGGCCAGGCTCAGGGTCCGCAGACTCCCCGTGGAAGCAGGGAGAGCCCGTAGCTCAGGTCCGGCCTGTCTACACAGCCCGAGGACCGGGAGGACCGGTGTCTTTCCTGCCTCACGACCAGCAGGCTCGAGACCCAGAAAGAGCCCGTGTTTCTGTCAGAGTTCAGAAGGAGAAAAAACGCCCACGCCCCAGCCCCAGGACAGTCAGGCAACAAGAGCGCTCGGTCACCCACGGAGGGCCTGGCTTTGATGTGCGCGAGCCTTTGACGGACCGGAGGCGGCCCACGCATGTCAAGGAGGGCACCGTTTTACTTGGTCAACAGATGAGTGTACAGAGCTGGTGTCACTGACGGTGCAAAAGGAAACACTGTCCGTCTGGTTTCCAAGCTACTGCAAAACAGAAAAAAACAAAAGAAATTTTCTGTAATTATAAAGTTTTATAAAGGGTTTTATTGTATTCATTCTGAAGAGCCGTGAGAAAATCCACATGAGATATTCTCAATTAATTTATTTTTAGAGGTCTATTAATTTACTCGATAAAGCAATGGGGGAGTTGGGTGATGGGTGTGACGGACGGCACTTGACGGAATGAGCAAGGGGCATGAATCCACTGACAAGTCACCAAGTCCTACCCCGAAGCCCATGCTGCATTGCAGGCTGACAACCACGAGTCAGTGAATGCTACGTCTGAAGCTAACGGTGACTGTATGTCAGCTGCCTGGATTTAAATAAGAATAAATAGATAAACTGAATTTAAATAAATGTTTTTTTAAAAAGAACCTAGGATGAATACACATATTTTTTAAAGATTTTATTTATTTATTTGACAGACAGAGATCACAGGTAGGCAGAGAGGCAGGCAGAGAGAGGAGGAAGCAGGCTCCCCGCCGAGCAGAGAGCCCGATGCGGGGCTCGATCCCAGGACCCTGAGACCATGACCTGAGCCAAAGGCAGAGGCTTAACCCACTGAGCCCCCCAGGCGCCCTAATACACATATTTTTAACTGAAATTGCCTATTCAAAAATGAAGCCACTGCTCCAAAGTCAAAGGAAAATTGGGCAAAACAAAGTAAGTGTTGGGCTATCCAAGACCTAAACCAAGCATTATACAAAAATGTTACAATTTAACTCATATTTAAGTATTTACCTTCCACTAGATTTATTCTATCTAGTATACACATCTATGGCCAAATCAAAAAATCTGCTTCTTTTTTATACAGTTATTTTAATAATTTTGTGTTTTGACTTCATACTAGCGTTTAAAGTGACACTGCGTTCCGTGTGGGTCGGGTCCTTATCTCCCCTTACGAGGTACATTCCTTCATACGCTTCTGTGTTCATTCAGTGCTCCTTCGCTCCAAATCGAAGACACTCCCACAGCACTTCTCTAAGGCAGGTCTAGGGTGATGAACTCCCTCAATTTTTGTTTGGGAAAGATTTTATCTCTCCATTTTTTTTCCGATTTTCTATTGTACTAAAATACACATCATATAAGATTTACCATCTGAATTAGTTTTCAGTGCACAGTTCAGTGATGTTAATTAAATACATTCACAATTTTGCATAACTATCACCAACATCCATCTCCCTAGAAAATGGATTTATCTTTTATGATCATTACATCTTGTAAAACTGAAACTCTATACTCATTAAGCATTAACTCCCTATTTTCCCCTCTCCTCAGCTCCTGGGAACTACCATTCTACTTTCTGTCTCCATGATTTTGACTACACTCAGTATCTCCTATAAGGGGAATATTATTTCATTTAGCATAATATCCTTAAGGTTCGTCCATGTTGAAGCAGGTGTCAGAATTCCCTTCCTTTATGAGGCAGAATCATATTCTATTGTATGGACATACCACATTTTGTTACCATCTGTCCATCCATGTATACTTGGTTTGCTTCCATTTTAGCTATTATAAATGATGCTGCTATGAACATATGTGGACAAATGCATCCTGAAGACCCTGGTTTCAGTTCTTTTGGGTAGATACCCATGAGTGGAATTGCTGCATCACATGGTAATTCCATGTTTAATTTCTGAGAAACTGTCAACGTTTTGCATAGTGGATGTACCATCGTCCATTCCTACCAAATGTGCCCACAGTTTTCAGTTTCTCCACATCCTTACCAATACTGGTTAATTTTGTTTACAGTAGTCATCCCGATGAATGTGGGGTGGGGTGCCATGTAGTGTGATTTGCATTTCATGGTAAATTGAGTACAGTGCTCAGAAAGTTCTCGCCTTTGGAAGAGAGAAATAATTAGCCCTAAACTATGTGCTGTTTTCATCCCACCTTGTGAATCTCAAAAGGAGGACCGGAAAGAGTTAAACTGCCCCAATAAGTCTAATTGAATCCCAAAATTGAATGTAAAAGTATTTATAAGGATATAAAAAAATATTCAATATGGCCACAGAGTAAAATACTCAGTGTCTGTATATAATGAAAGATTACTGCATATCCGCTGATGAAGGAGAGTAGAACCTACAAAGAGAAGAAACCAATAAAACTACCCAGAACTGATGTAGATGCTAGAAATAGCAAAAAATGGCATTAAAACAGTTTTTGCAGCTGTATTCTGTACATTCCAAAAGTTAAATAGCAACATTGAAGATATGAAACACATCCAAGTAGAGCTTCAGAGATAAGAACTATAATGAGAAAGGTGGAAAATATACGTATGCTAACTCTACATTGAAGAAAAAGATATCAGTGAACTTGAAGACCCAACAAGAGCCACTTCCTATGAGAAAATATAGAGAGAACAGAGGATTTTAAAATAAACAAAGCATTAGTGAGTTATAAGGCAGCCTCAAAAAAATATATATACTTGTACTGGGAGTCCCCAAAGGAGGGGCAAAACAATAATAATGCCAAAAATTTCCAAATGTGTAGAGTATTACAAAGTATTACAAAGTATTACAAAGCAACAATTGAATCCAAATGAACCCCACTCATAAGTAAAATGAAAACTACAGCCTGGTCCATCATAGTCAAATCATCTAAATCAGCAATAAAGAGAAAACTGTAAATAGCCAGAAAAAAATATTACATTTAGAGGAACATAATCGATAATGTCAGTAGATTTCTTGTAAGAAAAAATCAAAATAAATGTACAGACAGTGGAGCCCTGTGTTTACCATACTGAAGTGGGGGGGAAAAATACCAGCTTAGAATTCTATACCCAGCAAAAATATCTTTCAAAACAAAAGTACAAGAAACACTTTATCGGACAAACAAATTGGAAAGAATTGTTCACCAACAGACCAGCAATATATAAAATGTTAAAGGAAGTCTATCAGAAAGAAAGGCAATAAAAATACACGTGGGAAATAAGAACACACAAGAACTTCCTCTACCTGATAAAGGGCATTTCTACGAGTCCTACAACTAATGAAGACAACACTTTCCCCAAAGACAGAGAATGAGACACAGATGTCTTCTCTCACTGCTCCTCGTCAGTGTTGCATTGGAAGTTCTAGCCAGCACCACAGGGCAAGGAAAAGCATGTTGAGGCTGAAAAATAAAACCCAAACTGTCCCTTTATTTAAAAACCACATGATCATCTCTGTAAAAATCTGAGTGAACTATAAAAGAAGAGATGATGCTGAGTGAAATAAGTCAAGCAGAGAGAGTCAGTTATCACATGGTTTCACTTATCTGTGGAGCATAAGAAATAACATGGAGGACAAGGGGAGATGGAGAGGAGAAGGGAGTTGAGGGAAATGGGAAGGGGAGGTGAACCATGAGAGACTGTGGACTCTGAAAAACAATCTGAGGGTTTTGAAGGGGCGGGGGGTGGGAGGCTGGGGGAACTAGGTGGTGGGTATTAGGGCACAGATTGCATGGAGCCCTGGGTGTGGTGCAAAAATAATGAATACTTTACGCTGAAAAGAAATTAAAAAATTTTTTAAAAATTTACTACAAATAATGAGTTTAGTGAGACCGCAGAATATAAAATCACTATACAAAAACCAATTGTACCTATGTACTTAGTAATGAACCATCAGAAACTGAAATTTCGAATACCAGATACAGTAACAAAAACATGAGATACTCTGAGATTAGTCAAATGAAATGAGTGCAATGCCTGTGCGCTTACAACTATAAAACACTGGGAGTAAGTGAGGAAGTCCTAAGTCAACGGAGAGATGTTTACCGTGTTCATGTGCCAGGAGACTCGATATTTCTAAGATGCTGATTATCCCCAAACTGACCTGTGGATTCAACACATTCTCAAGCAAAATATGGGCATATGTTTCTGTAGACATTGACAAACAGATGATGAAATCTGTGTGGAAATGCAAAGGACTAAAATAGACAAAATCCCTTTGAAATGATAGAACAAGGTCAGAAGGCAAACACTATCCGATTTAAAGTCTCGTCACAAAACTGATCAAGACAGTATTATTGAAAAAAATAGAAAGATCAATAAAACAGAGTAAAGAGTTATGACATAGACCCATACATGTACAAACAACTGATTTCTGACAAAGTTACAAAGCTCAGTATAGAAAGGATAGTTTTTCCAGAAAACGATTCTGGAAAAATTGAATATATGCAAAAACAAAACAAAAAAATATATAACTTTTGATCCATATCTTGCACCATATACAGAGATGGACGCAAAATAAATGACGTCTAAATGTAAAACCTAAACCTCTAAAAAGTCTGCAAGAAAACAAAGGAAAATACCTTTGTGGCCATGCTTTAGCAGAGTTATTTGATGTAACATCAAAAGCATACTCCATAAAAGAAAGCATTGATATTTGGACTTTATCAAAATTAAATTGTGCTGCTTTTCAACAAAAATGTTAGCAGAATGAGAAGATAACCCTCAGACCAGGGGAAAATTTGCAAATCTTATCTCTGATAAAGAACTTACATTTCGAAGAGAGCGAGATCCTCATTCGAGAGGGAGAGAAAGATTTTATAAGATTGGAGCAGGCCCATCATCAAGAAACAGACGAGACTGAAAAGAAGCTCAATACACCAGTCACTAGGTCAACAAAAGTCAAATTCCTTGTGAGATTCCATATCAAGGAGAATCTGGTTACAGTGAAAAAGATGGGTCGTACCAAGCATTGGCAAGCAGTGGAAGAACAGAATGGGAGCGTTCACGCACTGGTGCAGGGAAGGTAAAATAACACAACGGCTTTGGAAAATAGCCTGTCTGCCTCTTCGAATGAACATACACCTGCTGCAAGACCCGCCCATTCCATCCCTGGGCATTTACTCAACACAGATGAGAACTTATTTCCACCTGGTTTGCGCAAGAATGATGATATTAGCTCCAACACTGGAAACAACCCATCGTTCACCAGCAGGGGACTGGCTGAAGGCAGCAGGATACATCCCGTCAAAGGAGCCCTACTCACCCATAACAGTAAGTGGGTGATCTCATAGAGGTGCGCCCAGGGAGGACATCCGGACAAGAGTACAGAACGTGCGAGTCTATCGACGTAAACGTCAGAAAATGCAAAGTAATCAGTAGTGACAGAAAAAGGACCAGAGGCTGCTGAAGGGACCGGGGTGGCATGGGGGGCTAGGAGGGAGGGCTCACGAAGAGGCAGGAGGGAGTTTCTGTGGCGACGGACGTGCCGGGTGTGCTGTATGTGTGTGGTGGAGGCTTCCTGAGCACATACGTGTGTCAGAACATACGAAATCTTTCGGTTTAGCTGGACGAAGTTTATTACGTACAACCATAACTTACCGAAGTCAAAAACACTAACCAAGACTGAATAACAATGTGCTAGAAGAGACTTGTTCTGCTTTGCAAAATCCAGTTGTTAGCTTTTCGGGATTTTGTGAGCCAGTTAGAGTCAAACTGGTGGGCTGGGATTCCCACGTGGGGACCACGTACGTCATGGAAATGAGCACATTTGCTTATACGTCTGTTTTCTCAAACGCTGGTTGACAGACATTCCCCAGCGGATCCCTGGACCGAGAGTAGAAAAACACGGTCAGAGGATGGAGCTCCTTGTAGCAAATGTTTTCCCTTCTGGTCTTTCATTACACACAGGTAACATATAAGCTACTGAAGTTGTTTATATATTCAAATGTTACCAACTAATTAAATGGCAATAACTCAATTCATTTCTAAACATTGAATTTTAATCCTCTGTCAAATTAAAATTGGTAAACTACTGATGGAAAATGTCATGAAGCACTTGCCTTTTTTCTTCTCCCTCTCAAGAAGGGGAAAGAAATGATCATTTTGGCTCTCTCTCATTTTTCATTCCGGGAACTCGGAACCACTAAATCCTTAAGCACCCCAGGTTCTCCTTCTGAACATACTGTTCTCTCTGCCTGGAAAATTTTCACCCATATCCCTGTCTCTTTACTTACCTGACTCCATGCCTGGTTCTAGGCGGGTAGAAATCATACCGCTTCCCCAGCAGAATCTGACCAGGAGCCTGCCATACCGCCGTGAGTTCATATTCTTTATGGATACAGGATTGAATTAATGATTTAATGTTCATCCTAGGGTACACTTGGCTTAAAATAAAACATGGGTGAATGTCCTTGACAACTGTTAACTTCCATAGGAAGGGATGACATAATTATTTCTAATTTTTAGTTTTAAATGATAGACATTACTTGGATGTTAATTATGTAAATGTATCTTTCTACATAGAAAGACCTCAAAAGATTCTTATGTCTAGTCTAGCTAAACAGCTTTCTAACTTTATGATGAAACTCAATGTTCCAATAGTAGTGTAGTTTCTGTTCTTGTTTGAGAAGAGATCATAAGTAACTTTTTCTGTATACAGGAATTGTGATGGATTTAAATGAATATTTTAAGGGGCACCTGGGTGGCTTCGTTGGTGAAGCATGTGACTCTTGATTTCGGGTCAGGTCATGATCTCAGGGTCGTGAGATGGAGCCCTGTGTCAGGACCAAGTATGTCTGCTTGGGATCCTCTCTCTTTCTTCCTCTGCGCATTCTTATACCCGCCCTCTAAAAATGAATAAATAAGGGAGTATTTTAGATCTTTGATGTTTCATTCACATTGGTGGCATATTCATTAAATCACAAAAGTGATTTATTCTGTTTCTGAAAGCTGATGGTAAATTAATAATTAAAAATACCAAGTAGCATTTGTAAAAGCAAGCACGTTCTCTATGGCTACAAATGAATCCTTTTCATGTCACAACAGAATAAACAATGTATGAGTGCCCAGCCTTGGTGTTTTGTCAGAATCACTGTTTCCATGGCATTTCTGCACATCTTTAAAGGCAACTTCTTCCCTGCAGGCGAGTCGTTAGCATCATTGCTTCTGTCTCTACTTGTTTTTATTAGAGTCAATCCTCCCTCAATACTCGTGCGCACGCAGAGCCTACTGTTTCCTTTTCAGTCTCATGGAGACAGCATTGACATGCAGCACGGCAGAAACTTAGGGGGACGGCATATGATTGGACTTACATACACTCTAAAACGAACTCCACAGTAAGTTTCTCTCTCCCGTAGACACAAGAGAAGAAGTGTTTGTGCCTTGTGATGAGCACCTCTAGGACCTGCTCCCTGTGGCTGTCCTGCGCACCCCACGGCAGAGACCGCCACAGTCTGCCCTCGTTGATCTTACAGCCGGAAGTTGGTGCCTTTTGACCCCCTTCCTCAAATTCCCCCTACCCCACTCCCCGCCTCTGGTGACACAAATCTGATTTCTCTTCCTGGACTTTGGCTTTGGATTCCACATAGGAGCGAGATCATAGAGTGCTTGTCTTTCTGCACCTGCCTTGCGTCTCCAAGCATAATGCCTTCAGGGTCCTTACATAACGCGGCTTGCCCTCAGCTCATAACACGCTCCGTGCAAACATCTGTTTCAACATCGCTGTACGCAGGCTCATGAGCGTTTTCGTGTGACGAAAAATCTGGCCAACACATTCAGTTCCCAGCAGTAAAACGCACGGAGTACACTGCAGAAGCGTCATCTGTGTGCCTCGTTTGTAAGAGAATTTTAAATGTCCTGAAGTATTTTCTTAGCTTTAAACAGAGGCACAAAGTATCGCTCATATGACAGCAACCCAGCGGCCTGAAGCTTCCTGAAAGCTCTTCGCAAGCTGAGGGAGAGACACAGCTCCAGCACTGGCCTCGACTCTGCCTCTGGCGAGGAGGGTTAGCGCAGGGACGGGGAGAAGCAGGGAGCCCCCGCTCTGAGCTCCGCTGGCTCGGACGCAGCCCTGACCCTGCCGTAAAGCAGCCGTGAGGGCAGCCGTGCCCTCACTGGGTCTGCTGAGCATCGGAGACGGCAGCACATAGCGGGAACCGAGCTCCAGACGGGGAGCGACCGCCAGCACCACTGTGTGGGCGTCCCCAGTGTTGGCAGAGTGGGGGCCAGGGGTCCCCTCCAGTGTCGGACTCAACAGCACTGCTCGGCTGGTTTGGAATTCACAACCCCTCTGAGACACGCTCTACCAAACGCTGTCTGTGTATTAACTGTTAGATACATAAATTCTTTTTTGAAGGTTTCCCCACTTTTTAGGGGCTTCCACAGTATTTGTTGCCAAAATCCTGGAGGGAGAGGCAAAGGCCAGGTGAGGGTGATGGGACGAGCCAGAGGACCACTCGCCCACATTCACAGATGCCCACTTGGGCGATGGCCCAGCACGCAGATCTAGCACATGGTCACCACCTCCAGGAACCGGGGATGTTATCACAGGCCAAGTTCTCTAACCTTTGCTTTGACAAGACCAGAGTCCCCCAAGCCTGCCCCCATCCACACACAGCACCCAGCCGCCCCCCTGGAGGTCCCGCTGCAGGGGGCGGAGCTGGCAGAGGCTAGCCTCCACGTGAAGGCACGTGGGCGTGACAGACAGGTCCAACACAGGAGACGCCGGCTGGACTGGGGGTCCCCGGTGTGTCACAAGACACACTCGGTGCTCTCATCGGTACAGCCCGTGGCAGCTGTCTCTGTGCTCCTTCCAGATCCCAGTTTCTGTGAGAGTTGAGCTGCCCCGTTAGAGCACAACTGTGTATAGATAAGCCCACCCAGAGCTTTCAGGCAAATGAAATGGAGCAAAGGAAGCAACCCCCACATTTCTCTCCTTTGGCCGAACCAGGACCACCCCTAACCTGCTACTGGAGGACATTGTTCTGTGACAGTGATGCTCGGAGAGACAGTGTCTGTCCACCTCCCTCTGTGGCATCCCACAGACTCACCCAGGGCCCAGTCTGGCCAAGCACGTGTCCCCTCAACAGAAACCGTGAGAAGCGATAGCACCCGGGCAGTTCTCAGAACTCGTGCAGATGGTGACACTTCCTTCCTTCCTATTTGTTATTTAAATAATATTTAAATATTATTTTATTTATTTATTTTATTTAAATAATGTTATTTAAATAAAATAAATAAGTTATTACTTATTTATTTGAGAGAGAGCACAAGCGGGGGGAGGGGCAGCAGAGGCAGAGGCAGACTCCCTGCCGACCAGGGAGCCCGATGTGGGGCTCGATCCCAGGACCCCGGGATCATGACCTGAGCCGAAGGCCGAGGCCTTAACCCACTGAGCCACCCAGGCGCCCCTTGACTGAAAACTTTTTATATTAACATTTATTTATTCTGAACTAATTTGCCCAAAATCAAAGTTAATTTCAGGACATGGTCAGGTCCAGTGGGGAGACAGTTAATTTTCTGAAAGAAACTACGTAACAGCTAATGGCGATACACGAAGTGTTCCGTGAGGCACAACACGACCAGTCACCGACCTTCCAACACCTCAGCAGCGCTCACGCGGTCCTGGTGACGCCCACGGCGGCCTCCCATCGCCTGCTGAGCACCGCAGGGAAAGTGTCCGTAGCCACCAGACAGGCTGGGGGCTGCTGGCCTGAGCTGACAGCTCCAGCTCCTGGAGGTAAAAACCGGCTGGAATCGCTTATGATTTAATGAGCGTCGGTTATGTGCGTGACTGTTAGGGACCGAGATGCGATCTCTCCTTCCCATGCTGTGATGCAGTTGTGCAGGGACATTTCCATGAATGAGGGAAGGAGGAGAGGCCAGCACGCGAGCTCCACAGAGCCCACACCCGACCGAGCCCAAGGGGGTGCGGTGTTGACGGCAGGAGAGACCCCAGGAGAAGGACACCATCTGAGCCAGGGGAGGACACAGGTGTGGGAGGCACACGTGGGCAGAAGAAAGTGCTCTCCGGCCCCCGGAAGGCGCAAGCGGCATGCAGGCCATGGAAGCCAGGCAGCCGCACCCCAAAGGGCTGTGCTAAAGGAGCCTGGCTCCCTGTCTGTTAACACCGGGGCTCTGGATTCTGCTTGTCTGTTTTAATTTCATTTTTTCCAAATGCACAGTAAATGCATATGGCACAAGATTAAAAACAGATCTGAGAGGATGTTTCATGGAAAGCAAGACCCCTGTCCATACCCACTCCTGCCGCTGCATTCCCCACAGCCCCCAGTCCTGTGTCTGCGGAGGACACGCATGCACAAACACGATCCGGTGACAGGTGGCACGCTAGGGACCGTCCTGTGCCTTACTTTTTCCACAGAATGACTGACTCCACTCAGGTTGACCGGCAGAAGGTCTGTAAAGAGACGCCACGTGAGTGACGTGTTGAGACGGGGCTCCCTGGAGAAACAGGTGGGGTTGCCCCTCAGAGCTGGCAAAGCTGTGTGCAGACACGGATGGCAGGGTCTGGAGGGCTCCCAGGGGCTGGACGGAACCCGGCGCAGCTGGAGAGTGGCCCGCGGGACACCATGCATCAGGACAGCGCACTGCGTTGTTTGGATGACCCTTTGCTCGGCCGGCATCCCTGCTGGTGGACCATCGGGATGCCTCCAGGCTTTGCTAGTGTGTGGTCTGCTCCAGTGTTTATGCCCCTCTGGATGCCGTCCCCCGCCTATGACAGTATTGCCTTAGAATACAGGATCAAAGGGTGTGTGAGTTTTTGATTCTGAAAAGTACGGCCAAGTTCCCCTCTGCAGAATGTGCCCCAGATTACCCCTCGTCCGGCAGAGTAAGAGGCAACCGACAGTTTTTAACCAGACGTATTCCGTGGCCAGGTCTGCATTTACAGAGACAGTCCCGGCCACAGTGTGGACACGGGGAGTGGCCCCGACGTCCATCCTAGTCCACGCAAGGGCCATGCGGATTTCTCTGCTAGACGGAGCACAGCTGCAGGGCACTGGGTTGTGGGCTGCGGGGGGGTGGGGGTAGGACTGCCGGTCTCTCCCACAAGGGACGGGGCTGAGACTTTGACCATGGGCCACAGACAGATTGGGAAGTATTCAGTTAGGGCAGAGAACAAAGGGTGCAGGTCGAGGGAATGCAAGGAGCCACGAGCTCACGGTGGGCTGGTCATCCCCCCAAGGGTGCAGGCGTTAAGCCCTGTAAGTGGGACCGCAGAGAAGAACCAGCCCCGCAGCTGCGGAGAGAAAGTGCTGACTCCACTGTCAGCAGAGAAAGAGCTGCCCGCCAGCTCCCCCACGAGGAGGAGGCTCGGGAAGAAGGGATGGGAGACACCAGCGGGAGGAACCAGCAGGCAGGGGTGAATGGGTTAGACCCAGGCGAGGAGGCCCACAAAGAGCAGCCCGGAGAGTGGGAAGAGAAGCAGGGGTGGTAGTGGAGAGCCAGGGACGGCGGGGAACGCCTCCAGACCCCCTCGGCCAAATCAACACAGAGCGACCCAGAATCCTTCCTGCTCTGATCAAAGCATCACCTCAACGGCTTGCTGGAGCGGAGAGCGCCCCGGACATTGCCTTACAAGAGTGCCGGTGTGCGGCACGGGACAACCCGGCAAGCGCCTGCCGCCTTCACCTCCTGCCTCGGCGAGCAGCTACTCCCATGACTGCAGGTTCCTGGGAGCTGCAGCTATGGGTGAGGGGCCTGTGCCCCAAAACGCTGCCTCCCAGCAGCACCCGGCCTGGGGGCGAGGATGCGAAACTCCCGGGAGGGCTCCCGTCCCACGCTATGGAGCACCGCTGGCCGGTGGGAGACCCACGAGTGTCACCGGTCCTGAGAGGTGCATGGCCCAAGCCACCGAGGCCGCGGGCACAAGTAGGAAGGGGTCTCCGCTTCCACCCTGCTCGTGCGTCTCCGGGGCGCTCGGGAAGGCTCCTGCGGCAGCCGCGTGCTGCGGACTAGGTCCTCGCGGAAGCGTGTCGGTAAAGCATCCCCCCGTCATCTCGTCTTCCGGGCTCGTTTCTGGGAACACGGTGCGGCCGCTAGCACGGCCTGCAGAGCCCGGCTTCCAGGCCCCGGTTCCACACCGGACCGCACGCGGGGTCCTCCGGCCGGCGGCTTGAGAGCTGCCCGGGCTCCGCTCGGTCTGGAGGCTATAAATATTACGATTTGATGCTTTTACCCAAGTTTTTACCAGTTCTCACGAAGCAGATGCTCGGAAGTAAGTTCATGCCAAGTGTGAGGTACCGGCAACGACATCCCTCGTGGGCGTCATCACTGCCGCGGACGTGCGCCTGTCACACTTCTGCGGCTTACGCCAGGTGAATGAGAAAAATTCTAATTTTTCTTTTCTGTTCCTTTATTTCTTGATTAATAAGCAGTGATACGTGGTACACAGAGCTTGGTTTGTTCACGGGGGGACCAGGGACCCAGCTAGACGTATGGACTGGCTGTGTCGCTGTGGACAAGTGACATGGCGCTTCCGATGTGAGCAAATCAGCGCGTCCAGACCTTCATTGTGTGAGCAGCCAGGGTCATGCACGTAGAGCTGAGGACACGGGCCGTGCACTAAGGCCATGGTGCCACCGTCATTATCCACGCTCGGCCACGTGAAGTAACGTGTGGCAGAGCACCTGTGGGACAGACAGATGTAGCCTGTGTGGACGAGAGGGCCCTCCAGGGCACGCCCCAGGCAAGCACTTTCTGTGGCTCCGTCGGCCACAAGGACTCCTGCTGCTCGTGCTCAGGCCGAGTTCCTCCCCATCACGGGAGCAGATTTCACACAGCAGGTGCCCTTGTGAGCCCCCGGATGGCGCGCATCCGCGGACAGATGCCCCGATCCCTGGCCGGGGCACCTCCCGGGGACACGGCTCCTCGTGAAGAAAGTGACGGGAGAAACCGGGTCGTTCAGGACTCTCGGGAATTTGGAATCGGAGTACGCAGAAAAGGGGAACAGTTTTGTTTCTTTTAATTAACACGTTAACGATCTGCACCATGTGCCCTAAAATTGGGGCAGGAGGACGCAGCTGCATCAGATCAGAGGAACCACCGAGGGAGGAGGTGGAGGCGCCGAGGAACCGCGTGGGAGCGGCAGGAGGACGACACCGGGCAAAGCCGACCCCTCAGTGACTGGGGAACGCATTCCCGGTAACGGAAACGATTGTTCTTGGGAGGCTCAGCGCGACGCTGGTCTCTCGAGACCCTTCACCCCGGGCAGTGGGAACAGCGACTGCAAGTTCATCCACGGCTTTGCAGGGAATGAGTGTTTGCAAAGTGACTCACAGAACAACTCGAGCTTGTCCCGAAGCAGAAGGAAGGACACGACTCGACAACACTTCGCTCGAGAGTCTTACTCCTGTTCCGTGGTTCAGATGCCCAAGCAGGACAGTCCACGCCATCGGCTGCCACGGAAGATCGTACCGAGAACAAGCGCGGGGGCTCAGACCTGAGTGGGAAGCCCCAGGCTCTCATGAGTTAGTGACACTCGTGAACGTCACTTACGCAGCAGTCACCGACCCGAAGTGAACAGAGGAGCAAGAGGGACTCCATGACGAGGAACGGCTCAACCGCCCGCCACCCCTGACCGGGAAGAGCCCTCGCGGCTCCCGTCAGCGCGGGCCTCACTCCCGCTCTCCTGTCCCAAAGCCTGAGACGCCCCCGGACGGGCAACTCTTACATGTTTCTGAGCGAGGCTGACACATGACGTTGAGCTAGTTTCGGGTGTACAATGCAGCAAGCCGCTGAGTCTGCTCTGCTGAGCGGTGTGGCCGGTGTCTGTCCCCACGCACGCCGTCCCCACGCACGCCGTCCCCACACATGCCGTCCCCACACACACTGTCCCCACGCACGCCGTCCCCAC